>NW_028227267.1:94348356-94423356 GCF_978045245.1 Mus caroli | reverse complement strand
CCGAGTTAGTGGTTGCTGTAGGATCTCCTTCAAGTTGTCAACTCCACAGAAATATTTCTATTTCTTTTCTCTGAGGCCCACTCCATGGATAGATTTCAACACCTGCAGTTAACCTGAGAAATGTAGACAGTTTATATTTTAGTGAAAAGACTGGAATTAATCTAGGAAAAATATACAATGAAACATTATTATCTTAAGTCAGAGGGTAGATGCTTTTCTTAAGGAGATATTGTGAATATAGCATTTCAAATGTATCTGAAGAGAAAAGGCTTCTTTGAGTTTCACTATTTTTTTATGTCTGGGAAAGGAAATTGGGCATGATATAACTCTTACTGTTGTAATAAAGGAGGAAAAATTTAAATATATACATTTTTCTCTAAGCCAGTATTATCTTCTCATTTTATCTAAAAGCATTCAAAGTGAAGGGAGATAGAGAATTTAAGCATAGTATATTTGCTTGCTTCCTCATTTATAAAAGCTACTGTGTATGTCATTGAAAACCGTACCATCAGGAGAAGTAATTCTACTTACCTGCTGAAGTCGAAAGTGAAATTCAACTCTTTCTTTACTTGTGGATATGAAAATATGACAAAAGGCACATACTTATTTTGAGAGAAGACAGATATTTCTCTAAAAAATCTTTTCTTAGTCATCTAAGAATTTTTGTTTTATGTGTTATAGCAATTAAGAATAACATTCAAAATGAAAGGAAAGACAGCATCGAGTTATAGTGCATAATACAATCTTGTAATGACTAGGTCCTTAGTGTAGTCATTCCAGTCATTAGTCAGTCAAAAGTTATATGTTAAAATAAAATTCTGTTCTTTGCAGTTGCTTATAGTCAATATAAATAAATGTAACCATGTTTTATTCAAATATAGGTAAGCTTTCCCTTTTATAAAATGAGCAAGAGGAGAGAAGTCTTGGCTAATAATATTGGAATCTCTTCTTATATATTGTTTTTGTATACAGTTTGACATAGCATGATCCTTGTCATTCTAATATTCCTTACAGATTTTTGCAAAAGGCTTTAAATATTGCTGATGCCATAAATATCAATGTTTGAATCTCCTTAAGTGTCCCATCATTTTCAAAATTAAATATTAAATGTGCAATGAAATGGTCAGTATGCAGGTACTACTTAATAAGAAACGTAGTCTGTGACATCTTTTCTCAACAACGTCAAAAAGGCTATCTAATCTTCAAAATTTCATGTCTGAAAAAGTCATTGATTACAGACTCTATGCATTATAGCCACCACTGGAGAGTAGATAAATTTTTAAAATACATTTCATCACCTCTTTGAAAAGTTTACATATTGTGTTTTGATTATATTAATTTTCCTTGTCCACTGTCATGCAGACCTATGACTAACATTCCTCTAACTTTATGTCTTTACTTTTTTTAATGCATTGAGTTCTAGTAAAGCAATGTACTCTCAAGTGTGTGGCTATCCACTCACTCTGGTTTAGACCAGCCACCAAAGGGAAATTTAGGTATAATAGAGAGTTTAAGAAAGGTGCTAGAAATGATGATAATGACATCAGCAATAAAAATTATGAATTGCAAAAAATATCTTTCTAAAAATTGGTTTATATAACTAAGAATCTAGCAATCTCATAGAAAATGGCAAACCTTATGGCATGTACAAATTAATAAAATAATATAAGAATATGCTATGTATCATAATATACTTTGATATTTGATTTATAATTTTAAAACTTGCAATGCTGAAAATACTACCTGGGCAAAGTTCAGTGATTTAGCCATAAATGTCAGTAAGTTTTTAAGAAGATGGCAAGCTGAAGGACATTAAATGTTTCAAAAGCTTCGTAGAATTCTGTAGTGACTAATTTATAAAACTCCTAGAATCAAAATAATTGAAAACAATTCCCATGAAAATACCACAGGGCATCTTAAGAGATAAAAAACATTAACTCTTAACACCATGTAAAAATGTCACGGAAATGCCAGGAACATTTCACTGCTTTCATTTAATTATGGCAGAAGAATTTTGTTTTATGACAATGATTAGCCCATTATCACCAAAATTTATAAAATCTTATAAACAATGTATACTCTCTAAACCATTTTGAAAATGTGGCATAGTGAATAAGAATAATCTAATATGCAAAGAGTGTACTTAGGTTTTAAATAGTCAGCCAATGTACAGTACAATGGAATGCAATTTCACTGTATTTTCCAACATTCGCTTTTTGTTGAAGGCATTAGATATTTTATTTGAATAACTAAATGCTAAGACAAACAATACTAGTTCTTTTCCATCTCCTGTATGATCACCACTAGAAACCACCAAGAAATAAAATAAACCATATAGGCCAGTGTTATGACTTTGCAATAAATTATAGAGACATTTCCTTGTGTAACAGATATTTGTTGTTAGGCAATGAAGCAATCCTCCTATGTTAATGGTAAGTTAATCATTTTCGTAGGTAGAAAAGAAATTTCTGTGGTGATATTTGCAATTATTTCCCTAAAATAATCCCAATGTAGTGAGTTATAGCTAAAGTCACCCCTCATTGATTCTTGGGTGCCTCCCTTGTCCCAGGTCTCTGTCTCATCCTGGAGATGCCCCAACACATACATACACACCTCCTCACCCCTGTCAGTTGCAGATTTCCATTAATTTTCACAGTCATGTAGCCATCTCTCCTGTCTTTCCAATACCTGTTCCTGATTCTCCAATACCCTTCCCCATCACTTTCCCCTGTCACTTTTCTCCCTCCAGCTGCCTCGTATGACTACTTTATTGCCCCTTCTAAGTGAGATTCAAGCTTCCTTGCTTGGGCCTTTCTTCTTCTTTAGCTTCTTTGGGTCTATGGAGTGTAACTGGTACCTGTATTTTATGGCTAATAACCACTTATAAGTCAATACATACCATGTATGTACTTTGGGGACCGTGTTACCTCACTCAGCATGAATGATATTCTCAAGTTCCATCCATTTGCCTGAAAAATTCATGATGTCTTGGTTTTTAATAGCTAAATAATATTCCATTGTGTATGATGTACCACATTTTCTTTATCCATTCTTCAGTTGAAGAACAGCTAGGTTATTTCCAGTTTTTGAGTATTATGAATGAAGCTGCTATGAACATCGTTGAGCAAGTGGAGCTGTGATGTTTGTGCAACTTTTGAGTATATGCACAGGAGTGGCATAGCTGGGTCTGGAAGTAGAACTATTCCCAGTTTTCTGAGAAAACACCAAATTGATTTCCAAAGTGGTTGTATAAGTTTGCCCTCCACAGCCAGGGAGAAGTGCTCCCCTGGCTCCAGGTCCTCCCCAGCATGTGCTATCTCTTTTTTTTTTTTTTTTTTTTTTTTTTTTTATCATAGTCATTGTGCTAGGTGTAAGGGGGAACCTCAGAGTGGCTTTGATTTGCATTTCCCTGCTGACTAAGGACTTTAAACATTTCTTTAAGTGCTGCTTGGCCATTCCAGATTCCTCCGTTGAGAAATCTCTGTTTAGCTCTGTACCCCATTTTCAATTGAGTTATTTGGGTTGTTGAATCATTCATAAGTAATAACTCCATAATTTGGACTTATTTTTGCAGAAATTTGCTAGGGAAGTTAGAAAGTTATAAATGTTACCCATCAAAATTTACCATGTTTAATATATTTAAGACAAAGAACATGATATAATCTTTATAATCGGTAAGTTAACATATCTATGCACCTGCACAGGAGATTAACAGATAAATAACATTATATTTTTTAATTATGATACTTGATCAATGACTATACAATTTTTTTTCTGAATTTTGTGTAGGCAATGTTATAGAAGATGAAGTTAGTTTGGCTAAATGTGCTATCTTTTGCAGGATTTATACACTAATTTGTGTAATGTAAAATCAAAGATAATTACTAAATTATGAGAATTGCATTATTATAGGGGATGAGGTCCCTATTATAAATTGAGGAATTTGATCCATAGTATAAGTTCCATTCATTAATGATAGTTATGGTGATATATAGTTTAATATCTATCCTCAGAATGACAAGATCAAAAGAATGTGTAATTATATTTACTTCTGAAAGATTATGGTTCATAGTTAAAACAGAAGAGGCATCCTGTCATTTTCTAAACCCGTTAAATGTGACAGAATCTATTTTTCTGCCAAGTTGTGAGGACCAGGCAGAGAGCAAATTTGCTGTGGTCAGCTAAGTGTAACCACTGGGCAGGAAAGTGAATTTAATAATGCATTATTGTTCTTCACTGAAGGTGAACTGTTACAGTGCCTTTGTTATGGCAGACTTTGCCTCTGCTTAGGTTTCCAGATGCTGTGTAGATTACCTGATTAAAATCTCTAATGCATGATAAAATGTACCAGGTATACTTTTATATTAGTTGAAATGCATCTCTGTTAGGACCATAATAAAGAATCTAATTAGAAATATTTTCCAATTATATTACACGATGAATTCATAGTATAAAAAGCACTTGTTATATACATGTATAATAAATTATATAGTTATAAATATATACAGCTTATCTTAAACCAATAGTAGATTATTTCCTTGACACTGAAAATACATTTCTAATGTCATGATGTAATTAAGAGAATAATCTTTTAAATGAAGGTTAAATCATGCCTTCCACATAGTAAAACTAGATGAGACCATTTACAGTAGAATTAATTATTTCATGACTGCATTATTCTCATTGTCATATCGTTTCCCATTACATATTTTTAAAACAAGGCAAAGCTTTATGTCCTTAAAAATGTTGATTAACTATGGTGATTTGCAGTTGGTTCATTTAAAAATATTAAAAAGCCTTTGTCACTTCTTTATGATGCCTTCAATGAAATTCACTAATGTCCCAAAGGAATTAGATAGTTGTGAAATCTTTAGTTAAGAGTGTTGCATACATGTGGGAAATTTATACATGTTAATGTGAGTTCTTAATATTGATCAGAGGTATCATTAAAGATTTTCAAGGTATTTGTGAATGTAATGTATATTGTCATTTCTGTTAGCCAGATATATACTGTCATGATTGAGAATCAAACAGTTAATTTCAAAAGTAAACTCTCAGAGATTCATCTTTGTTCTCCCAAGCCTTTCAAAAGAAGTATTTCTTGAAATCCATAACTGAAAAGGTGCATACATACTAATCTCTAGTTGTCATTGTTGAACTTTGCAGTAAAGAGGCAGAGAAAAGCATTTTTTTCTGAATACCAAGAGCATCCATCAATGAATATCACTACGGGCCATAGAACATGCAAGTTCAAAAGACTGAATCAAACCAGGAGTTGACAAAAATAATAACAACAGCTGTGTTCATGAAAAGCGCTTATAAAACAGCGAGGAGAAAGATTATCTTCCACATTCTTTTCTTCTTAACAAAGACATGTATCTATTATGGAGCCACTGCAGTTTAAAATGTACCTGCACTTAAAATATGTATATCAATATTTAGATTCTACTTCAAAAATATATATATATATATATAAAACTATGAAATAGTCAGGCTTGAGAAGTGATTTACACTAGATGATTAAATGAAATAAATGAAATATCAATAGCTGCCTAAAATAATTTAAACACTTCAGTTATCCTATTGACTTGACAGTCCCCACCCCCGACCTTTTTTTAAAGGATGGTAAAGATTTAGTAAGGCTGAAATAGAACTAGTACTGTTTTGATAATGAAATCTTAGTTATTGAATTAATATGAGAGCTTTTTTGGTAAGGAAGGTATTGAGTACTGAAAGATGCTGTTAGACTTAATATATTTGTGTTGTTGCTAAATATTTTGATGTTCTGTTGCTATTGTATTACCCCTGTTTCTAAAAGCTCCAGAAACTTTAGAAGATTGTTTTTATTCATTGCTCACCTAGAGAGTTCATGTGAATACTTTAATAGTTTATGCTCTGCATTTTTATTAAAATTTAAAGACTTCCATAAATGTAGTATCAAAAATATTCCCAGTATCTCCTTCTTTACACATCTTAGAGGCAACTTCTTTAGTGCCAGGTCATCGTGAGTCACCTTTCCTCTGTCTAGATGCTGTGGTTCCTCTCACACTCAAAGACCTACAGTCTGACCTTCTGGAATGACATTTCTTATCTACTAACATCGTGGATATCAAAGCTATTATAGTGGGCAATGCAGTACCTTTCAGGCTAGAGCAAAGTATTCCCTAACTTCAAATGTACTTGCAATTGCTTAGCATTTGGCTTATAGTTAAATGCATTCACATAGGCTACTTTCTGAACATTCAGTGGACTCTCTCTTTCTCTTCTAAATTTGCAAGCATATTCTCCATGAAGTTCATCTCATATTACAGTAGTATTTCTTGTCCTTTAAATAAATGCTCCTCCCCAGGCCATTGCCCTTTCAGTGCTCCACACTGATTGTTTCTAAGAGTGAAAGAAGAAAGGGTATTGAAATAACTCAAGGTTAAAAATCTAATTGAATTTTCGATTGAAATTCTTGATGCTGTGGTCAGTTTCATTAGTTTAATTCAATGGCAACATGTGAGCATAGCTCTAAACTCTATTTGTTTGTGATATTCATTTACATTTCAAATGATATCCCCCTTCCCAGTTACCTCTCCATAACCCCCATCCCATTCCTCTCTCCTCCCTCCCTTTGTCTCTGTGAGGACGATCCTCCATCTGCTCACTCACTCCTGCACCACCATCCTCCTACACTAGGTCATCAAGCCTCCACAGGACCAAGGACCTCCCCTTCCATTGGTGTCACATAAGCCTTCCTGATGATTTTCTTTAATTTTAGAATGACTTAACTCATGGATTGGCATGAAACACTAATAAAGACAGGCAGGTTTTGTGTAATGACATCATTGTTGGGTGGGGACGTGGATCATGGAAAGCCTTTTAGCATTTTTAATTATGTTATTTTCATTTACTTAATATTCTTTAAAATTTTTAATTATTCTCTGGCTTTTGCCATTTAATTATTTCAGCACCTGAAATCACACTTTAATAAATGATCATAAGCGAAAGAAAGAAAGAAAGAAAGAAAGAAAGAAAGAAAGAAAGAAAGAAAGAAAGAAAGAAAGAAAGAAAGAAAGGACAAAAGAACGAGAAAGAGAGAGAGAGATAGAGAGAGGGAGGGAGGAAAGAAGGAATGAAGGAAGGAAGGAAGGAAGAGAGAGAGAGAGAGAGAGAGAGAGAGAGAGAGAGAGAGAGAGAGAGAGAAAGGAAGAGAAATAACTCCAGGAAAGAGGAGTACCAGAAACATCAACCATTCTCTTCCTATTATTTGCTTTTATACACATCTATATTCAATACCAAATATCTAGTAACTATTCAACTTCTAACACAACTCAGGCAAAGTGAAAACACAAAGAGGAACAATACAGTTTTGAATAGGGAAAACAAGCAGGAATAAATTTTTTTAAGCATGATCAGTCCTTTGCTCTTCTTATCAGGAAATATATAACTTAAAGATATCAACAATAAACAAAAGGTGTGTTGGTTTCCTTTTCTGTTGCTGTTGTCAAATACACAGAGTAAAGAATTAAAGAGGACAGGATTTATTTAACAATTCCAAGTTAAGGTCCATCATAGCCAGGAAGTCCGAGCAACAGACCCTTGATACAGCTAGCCATATCCCGTTCAGTCCAAAGCACAGAGCAATGAATCAAGGCAGCCATTCTGTTGCTTCACTCACTTCGCTCCTCTTCCTTCAACCCAGGGCTTTGCTCAAGAAGTGGTGCTTCCAAACTCCAGGATGAATCTTTCCACCTCAATTCATAGAATTAAGAAAATCCCTCCCACGCACATCTACAGGTCAACTCAATCTACACACTTCCTAATTCTGATCTTCCCCGTAACACTACCCACCCAACTTCATCTTATTTCTCTTTCTCAAGATATAAAAATAAAGACAAAAGAGTGAATACCAACACAAGGAAACTTTGAAAAACTAAGACTAAATACTAAAAAAGAAAAACAGATTTTTTTTAAAAAGTGCAAATAAGGAGTCTATGTTGCCCACTACTCCTAAACATGGAGCCTATTCTGAAGGGTGGTTGATAGATTCATTGACACTCGATTGGCAAAAACTGAATTTCCATTTCCAAATATTTAGTAATTACAAATAGCTTCTAGATTAGGGGTGGGGATCTGTGTCCACTTCTTTCCCCCTATGCTGGGATGCTTTGTGATTTGAACCAGTGTAGGTTCTTTCATACTGGCAGATTCTCTATGAGTCCGTATTGCATCAGTTCTTTTGACTCTGGAAATGCTGTCTCCTCAGTCTTCAACTATTTGACCCTATCTTATAATCTTTCTTCATCATCTCCCACATAGAACCCTGAAGATTGAATGGAGAGGTATGATAAGGACACACTACTAATTGCAGAGTGCCCTGAAGTCTCTCCCTCTTTACACACTGTCCATTAGTGGGTCTCTTTGTTATTACCACCTACTGTGATATGAAACTCCTCTGATGAGGGTTGAGTTTATGCAAACCAAAAACCATAAAATAAATAAATGAATTTCTTTATATACATTACCTTCCAAAGCTAAATCAAGGTTAAAAAGACAATTAAATAGACTTATAACCTCTAGTGAAAAAGAAGTAGTAATTAAAATCTCCCAAAAATCAAACAAACAAACAAAAGGCAAGTGCCAAAGTGATTCAGTAGAGAATTCTACCAAACCACCAAAGGAAGAACTTTCACCAATAATCCTCAAATTATTCCACAAAATGAAAATAAATGAATGTCTACTAAATCTTTTTTATGAAGCCACGATTACACTGATCAACAAAACTATTCACACACCCAACTATAACAATATAAAGAGAATTGCCTAAGAATATTTCTTATGAAAATAGATCCAAGTAGTCTTAATAAATACTTGCAACCAAAGAAAAAAAAGTAAAAAAGATTACTCACTATGATTAAGTTTGCGTAATACCAGAGACACAGTGGTAAACCAACATCTATAAACCAGGAAAGGAAATCCAACACATAAACAGACTAAAAGATAAAAACTTCCCACTGTCAATAATACCGTAAACTGAAAGAAAGTCAAAGCATTTCCCCTAAAATCAGGGACAGGAAAAGGATGTCCATTGTCCCCAAACCTCTTGTTTTAATACCGGAAATCTTAAGTAGTGCAATAAGACAACTGGAGAAGATCAAAGCCATAGAATAGGAAAAGAATAAGTCAAAACATTTTTAATTATTTATTTACATAAAGTGTGGTGTGTGGCTGTGCCACAGAAGCATGTGAAGGATTGAAAGACTCTTACAAGAGTCTGTTATCTTTCTGACACGTGGGTTCCAGAGACTGAGATTTTAAGACTTAGCTTCCAGGGTCTTAAACTGCTAAACCATCTCACTGGCCCTGTGGATCAAAGTTTAAACTGCAAAAAAGCTTAGAAAATAGTTTATTACTCTTACTTATTCATGAGATGTCAGAAACAGGCTTACCAAATAAAACAAATAAGGGCATTCAGCGTTCAGAGAATGTAATACCTTAGAAGACCAATTTTCCTTAACTGGTACAAAATTTTGACTCTAAGCAAAGAAACTCTTCAGCAAACTAAAGTATTCTCAATTAAGTAGCTGTTTTGGCTCAGCCAAGTTGGGAGGCAGTATTTAGCTATTTTTTCAAATATTTAAAAATAGTCTGGTAGTTTATTCAGTGTTAAACATATTCATAAAAATATTTAGTCATCATAAAATCCCCTCAAGTTTAATATATTTGTGGAACTTAATCAAAACACATAAAGCCTCTTTTGCACATAGATGAGAGATGTTTTCCTGGCACTCAGTACAAATATCTGCTATGTAATGTATAATCAACACCGAAGCATGGTGGTGTAAGCTGGAAGGGACTCATTTGCCTTTATTTTCACAACCCAAACACTCCCTGGGGGATTCATGGCAGCCTTAACAAAGGCACATTGGCTCCATTGCTTAATTTGTGCATTTTGCTCATTCCATTTCATTTTTAAAAATAATTTATAAAAGTTTAGATAATCATTCATTTTGTTCATTTTTGGTTATTTAATAGATTACAACTAAGAAATCCATTCTAGAATTTAATGAGAAACCATAGCAGGAAATTTTTTTTACAGATGAGCAGTGAATTTTTAAACTTTCTGTAAGCAAATTGTAAATGAATATTGCTGATTAAGTGTATAAGATCTAAATATTTAAACTCTATGAAAATACTATTTAAGTTTGATTATATGAAGTTTCAGTTAGCATCATGTTATATATGCACTATGAGTGTTACAGCAAAACCACAAATCTTTGATAAGTTTGCTTTTGTTAACATCCCTTTTGCATTTTATATAATCTCCCGGAACATGTACAATATCCATTGCTATTATAATAATTTTAAGGAATATAAAATGCTGATTTTGTTTTAATTATTATTCTAAAGGTACATTTAGATAGTTACTATGTTTTCCCAAGTTGTTTTAGCTTGTTTCTCTCAGTTTATTAGCATGAAAATAAAACTACCTCTATCTAGTAGTTTAACAAAATTATTTACATCAAAAAACAAATCAAGTAAACCCTAAGTTGGAAAAAATACTAAAAACCTGCTTTGATTTAAGCAGTTTAATTTTGTCATAATTCTGGACAACACAGACAAGTTCTAATGTTATTTTTCATAATATTATGTGAAAAATAATCTATATGCTTTTGTCATTTTAAAAACTAAATATTCACCTCTCCTATTTCCAGAATTCTCACTTATTAGAGGGTTAAAATTAAAGTCTTATGGAGCTATTTTTATTTCCATGGTCCTCCTTTTCTTGATCTTCTAAGAAGCTGTAGTGTAGGCTTGGAGAGCTGAAAAATGCTGTTTATGTTAGGAAAGAAATGATGCTTGTAATTTTGTTATTTTTAAATGCAGAACTTGAGTTTGCGGAGACAATCTTCCATGATAATGTTTTTCCTAATGACTTCAAATTCTTCACATTCTTAATAAAGTAAGCAAGCAGACAGGGCAGCAAGCACAATTCTACTTTAAGGCAGTGAACTCCCTGTTAAGGAGGCCGGCACCTTGATGGTGTTTCTTGATGTTTGACTTTTCTGTCACTTCATGTGTTCTGTGTTTAGTGAACCTGCGATGGGAGTAAACAGTAATAAAAAGGCAAATCAACATAAAAATGTTGCCTTGCGTAGAGAGGACATTTCAGAGATCCCTTATCAGTTGTTTCATTTTCCCTGTCAGATGTCGAAATCTTTTACTCATATTGCACAGAAATGCAGGTCTACTGATAGTGTCTTCCTTTAGCTAAGCTGTGAAGAAGTCAAAATTTCATTTGTAAAGGCAGTTATCGCCGAGTGTAGCAGGCCTAGGTTATTGGTCCTTATTTAGCCAACCTGAAGATAAGATGTCTAATTTCCTGACTGGGCCCTCTCCACCTTCGCCTCACACACTGATTATTGGGTACGGACATACAGAAAGGGGACCCTTGTTAAAACCATCCACGTAGGTTTTTCTTCAATACACCTTATTCTGGAAACTTTGGTTGCTATTCCTTAAAACGTAAAGACAGCGTAGATAAGCACATGACAGCAATGCATTTTATAGTCCTATAGTCCAAGGGAGGCATGGAACTTTTATTTTTGTACAAAACATTGAAGAGTTAATAAGTGTTCTTAAAATAATTTTGATATTTGCTTGATCAGTCGGGAGTGATTTTGTGAAAATTATATGCCCCAATACAGGGGAATGCCAGAGCTATGAAGCATGAGTGGGTGGGTTGGGGAGCAGGGTTGGGGGATGGGTATAGGGGGGTTTTGGAGAGAAAACTGGGAAAGGGGATAGCATTTGAAATTTAAATGAAGAAAATATCTAATAAAAATATGGATATTAATATGTGGTCATGTATTTATACAGAAAGCATCTTTATGGTTCCATGTTAAAAAAAATTAGGCAGAGTTTCTCCTGAGAGACTTGACTTTCTCTGTTACATGTAATATTTTCCTTGTGTCTACTTATTGTGACATTCACATGTAAAGTAAAAGAAATTCCATGAGGAACGTTAAAAAACTTGAAAGCTGACTATCAAATAAATGCATAAGATCCATGAAGTAGAACTTTTTGTCACTCTTGCTAGAAATACAAGGAAATAGGCTTTAAAATATGTGACTAATTGTTTCTAGTATACAAAGTTAATTAGACGAAAATTATCCTCAGGCCCTAAAAATGTTTTTGATGTCACTGCTTCTATTTAACTTACAAAACAAACAAATACAAAAACAAGCAAGTAATCCTTTAAAACAAATAATAGTGGTTAGTTGTAGAAATACTGAAATCCCAATTAATTGTTTATAATGGGAAATAATATCTGGCACTATCTTTTGAACTAAGTTCACTTTCTATGTCCCAAATATAATATGTGGAACAGGTAGGAGCAGAAATTGTTAGCATTACTTAAAAGTAGACCTAGCTTCATTATTTGATACTGAAAATTTCCATTTAACTCATAAGTAAAATTAAGACCATCTGCTTATATTTGTTTTGTTGTTGTCATGTATGTCCCAACTATTTTAAGATATAAAAGCAATATAAATCCTAAGGGGTAGACATGAGGTCTTGTTTGTTTAAATAGATTCATTTTCTTAAGGATAATGTTGCTCTTACATATGGAGATGGCAAACATAACCAACACTGAAAGTAAACAGAAGTTAAGGAGTATGTGCATTATGGACACAGAGACATGAATACATGTTAGCATTTTTGTTTCGAAATTATAATTTATGTGCATTTCTCACTTCCCTATTTTCTCTACACATATATATATATGTGTGTGTGTGTGTATGTGTGTGTGTATGTATGTATATGTATATATATGTGTGTGTGTGTGTGTGTTTGTACTCTAAAATTTGACACTGGGCCACTAATTGATTTGTTCTTCCCTAAGAAAAGAAGACATCTCCTGCTCCCAGCTTTACCCAGTTGCCTCTCACTTTTGAGTAGCACTGAGGAGGCCTCTTGTGCTTCTCCTCACTCAGTTTAGCATGATCATAGATATCATCTATCTTCATATATAAGCATTAAGGTTCGTGTGATCTTTTGAGTGTAGCTTATAGCATTATTAGAATACACAATCTCATAGCAATCTTTCTGACCCTCTGGATCCTAGCACCTTTCCTCTTTTGCCCTGAGCCTTAAGTATCAGATTGTTTTGTTCGTGCTTGTCCACTGGGACTGGGCTCCAAAACTCTGTATTTTGATTGATTATAGTTTTCTCTTGCTGTCACCATCTATTTCAAAGAGGATTGTCCTTGATTGGGGGTGATGAAAACACTTATCTGATCTGTGGGTCTAAGAACAAATTGTAACATTGTTGTTATAATTTGTGCTGATTTAATAAAGTAGCAGGTGTAGGCTTTCCTCTAAGACACACGCTTCACTACCACTGAGTATTTAGCTAGGTTAGTAGTGCTAGGTGTGATCTCCTTCTTGTTAAGCAAGTCTGACATGGCCTTAGAGGGTTGTTAGTTACCATCAATGTACATGTGCCACTATTACACCCTTAGGGCTATTGTGTCCTGTTGGCTGTTGATGTGCTCATAGGCGTCATAGATTGGTGAGATGCTTGGATACGTTATCCTCCGAAAGTTTGCATGGAACATTTGGGTGCCACAAAAGTTAGTCCTCAAGAAGGAGATGTTCAGGTCCGTTCAGGCTCAGGTGCCCTGGATCCTCTTTCTCAAGTGTGTGCTGTCTTCAGCTGTAGGGATGGAATTACCTTCCACCTCTGGAGGGCAAGAGGGTAATAGAAATTTCCTGTTTGGGGAGTCTCTCGGACATCACTGCACAACAACTCAACAAATGGCTTCTCGAATTTGGTATAGGGCTTTTGTTAGGTGGCTTTGCATCTTGTAAGGGCAGCTTCTCACCAACCCTGATGAGAAATGTTTCTTCAAACTGTACCTGTACATTTTAAAACAGAACCGTGTGTGTATTCTAGGTTTGATTTTAGGTAAATAGCTAAGAATAAGATTCCCTATGGCTTTATCAGACATCCTTGGTAGTGCAGGATAATAGGCTATGCTGAATAGGCCGAAGTGGGATGTTCAGGAACGCAAACTCTTAAACGAATGCACCAACACAAGATAACATTAAATTTTTATTTCTGAAAGTATGAAATATAATTAGAACCTTTTCCCCTCTCCTCTCTACCCTCCACCCTTTCCTATGTACCCTTCCGTATTCTATATTACACCCAAGGCCTCTTTTATTATTGATATCAATGCATGCATATGTGTATATCCTTATACATTTCTAAATATAATCTGCTAAATTCATATAATGTTACTGGTAGGTTTGTTTTCAGGGCTGGCCATTTCATGCCGGAGAAGCAATTGTGCTCTTCCATGGAAGACCACCTTTCCTGTCCCAGCTTTCCTCAGTTGACTAAGATTCTTTATGTAGTGTTGAGACCCTGTGGACATTTTCCAATGCACTGTGACTTCCCCATTGATGTAGTCCTCATCCTTGTTTGAGAAGTCATTTTAGTGAGACTTTATGGGTACAGATTCTGATAGTACTAGAAGACACAATCTCACAGCAAACTCCATGATCTTGCAGCTCTTACAATCTTTCTGTCTCCTCTTCCACAATGCTCTTTGAACCTTGGGTGTGGGTGTATTTTTAGGTGCATTCATTTGGACTGGCTCCACACATCTTCATTTGACTTGTTGTTGCTTTAATTCTTTTGTATATTGTCATATGATTATATCATTTCTTCCTTCATTTCCTCCTGAACTCTGCTATATATCCAATTTTGCCTTCTTTCAAATTAGTATCTACTTTTTCATTGATTCTTGTTATATATACCTATGCATATGTTCATCTACACATTTCCTAATGCATGTGTTGAAACATCTCAGTCTGTATGTTCGTTGTATGCTTGTTTTCATGGCTGACCATTGGTATTAGATGATGAGATGACGGGCTCTTCGCTGTGGAATGCTGCTTCTCTAACTCTGTCTTCCTTTGTTACTTATAGTCCTTTGTGTAGGGTGGAGGCCTCCTGGTCTTCCCTTCATTGCTATTAAAAGATTAAATATCTTTCTTTCTAACTATTTTAACTTGTTCAAGTTTGGAAAGTGAGTTTATGTTTTCTGTTTTGATATTTTTTTAAATATATATATATTGTGTGTGTGTGTGTGTATGTGTGTTGAAATAATATTCACCCACTACTAGCCTCTGGTATATCCTTTAATTTCTCTCTGAATACTTTCTTCTTCCCACCTAGTCTCTTAGTGACTAAGCTATTAGATAACATGATATTCCCCACTCCAGTCAGCACTAATCACCGTTGGCCTCTCATGAGTGAATGGCACCATTGATGGTTTGAATAAGTTTTCTCAATGGTCTGAGGATTTGAAAATGTGGTCCCTGGTTTGTGGCATTGTTTGGGCCGGTTGAGGTGATAAAGCATTGGGGAGTAAGCTCCTCTCTCTTATCATAGCATCTTCCCTCTGTGCCGTGCTTGCAGTCAAAGATGTAATCTTTAACTTTACTGTCCCTGCCCCTGTGCCTTTCTTGTTGGCATGACTATTAAGGATCCTTTCCATCCATTTCAGAGCATAAGCCAAAATAAACTCTTCAGTTCCCTTGCTTTTCTGGCATTTTGCCACACAATAGAAACGTAACTTATACAGGGTCTTCTATCCTTGGTAGAAAGCTGGAGAACTAGATCTTGCACAGCTATTGGCTGTTGTATATCCAGGGTGCAGCAGCAATGGTATCTGAATGATAGCATTACACATGCTTGCCTATAGCTTGCATTTTAAATTCTTTCTGTACTCTCTTCTGAGATGATTCCCTAGTCCCTTAAAGGGCAATGACGTTACTAATAGAGATACCATCAACATTTCTTCTCTTCACTTTGACCTAATAGGAGTATTAAACATTACTCTCTGCAAAAGGGAAATTTCTGGTTCCTGCTAAGAGATCTTTTAATATATACGTCTAAGCAAACATATTAGAAGGCAGTTTGACAAGATGTTCGTTTAGGGCAAGATTTGGGTATGAGAACTCTCCTTGGGTTCATGTCTTCCCTAGCCATAGGGAAGCCAAATTTACAGTAACTGGGTATGTGATATTCATCATGGAACACACCTCCAAATCAATCTTTTATTTAACTAAGGAAAAGAGTAGGTGACTAGAGAGATATATTATAAATAAGAGTGCTCACTGCTCTTACAGAAGACAGGAGTTCAAATCTTACACTAGACACTTTCTCAAAAAATAATGTTCTATGTTATAAATTTAAGTCTTCAGCAAACCTTGCTTGAGACTATTTTTTTCTAGCAGGATAGGCCACAGAGAAAACACAGGACAAAAAGAAATAGATCCAATACTAATTCTCAGATCTTATACAAGTGTGCTGGATAATGCTTAACTAATAAAATATTAAAATACTGTTTAATATACTTCATGAAATCTTATAACGAAAGGTTGCACAGCTTTTGATACACAGCAACTGTTTTGTTCTCATTTCTTCAACCTGAATTTCTATTTTTCTATTTATACTTATGTTAAATATAAATGTTTTTCATCAGTTATCTATAAGAGGACTTGGTTATATGGTGGACAATGAATAATTCTCACTAGGTGCGAGAGTACATAAGAATCTATTAATTGCTGAAAGTAATGATACTAATCTATTTTAAAAGAAGTGAAATTAACAACTACCATTTATATAACATTTCATATGGGTCAGGTATTAAATAAATACCATAATAGCTTACAAGGCTGAAGTCATTACCCTTGCTTTATCCATGAACAACTGGGAGGTGAAACAACGACTTCAGTGTAACACAACTATGCAAGCAAACTGAAATCAGAATCATTTTCTACTTCAGTAGCTGCTTTCTTCTTGAACCAATCTTATTCAGTAAAGAAAGGACACCATCACACAGATTGTGAGATTAACTATAAATATGTGAATGTATTGATCTCACTTCTAAACCACAGTCTCATCAGCTGAATCCATCCCTCTGATTCTTTCATACTTGAAGAGTTCCCCGTTCTAGTCATCAAATTGCTCTACATGATTGGCTTGGGCCTTTGTGTCTGGGTAAACCCTATAACAGAACAGGTGTTTGAGGCATATACCAACATGTCTCCTTTTTGTCTACTAGTCCTGCTTAAAATTTTAAGTTGAAAACAGTAATTAATTTTCTTACACAATAGTTTTCATCAGTTTTAATTTGCAATGGTTAGAATAAAAATGAAGTACTATTAAAGGATGTCTGTACTCTTATATTTGATTTGTTGTTTACTTTAAACTTAGTATGTATCAATCAACCAAAATTTGTCAGATGACCATATGCATGAGAACAATAGGATTCCTATAAACAGAATTTACCAAAGTAGACAAAACACCTTCATTCATTTCCTTTTTCTTTAGCAACTTCCAGTTTCATGTCATTTGTTTTAGTTTCTACTACCTTCTTCTAGAAAACTAAATAAAAGCCAATATGTCTTCTGAGACAGAAAAATTGTTTCAAATCATTGGCAAAGCTTAATGACTTCTGACTGCTGAGATATGTTAATTTAAGCCAGACCAAATGTTCCTCAGCTGCAAATATTTGGTGTTGTTCACTGGGAACTGGCAAGATTTATGAGAGCCCAGTGGCAAAGACTCTGCTCACATGCCTCTCATTGTAATCATTTCCACGTTCACTGATGGACTGTGGAGAAAGAAAATATCAACTTTTCAGACATTGGATACTTGGCTGACAATGAGATTTTATTTCACCTTTGGTTTTTCTCTTACATCCACCTTCCATTTTCATGTTAAATGAAATTCAGAATTTCTACCTGAATTCTGAGAATATAAGGTCTGTCTTTTAAAATACGTTCTGATATTACCCTGTGTAAAAAAAGGATAAAACAGTTTTAACAGCTACTAATGAACTATGAGTAAGTTCTGTATAAAACATTGAGTAGAATCACATAATAAAAATATATACAGATTGTTATTCTTTTTAATGTGTAAGTTCTTTTCACTAGTAATTTGTGAAGCTTTGTACTGAGAGTAAACCCACCTCCTATACTTCTTAACCAATACCAAGTGGGTTTTTATATAAAATAGTTGAGAGCATTTTATATATTTTAAAAGAAAAATGTGAAAACTTAAATATACATGCTTAGATATTAACACTAATTACTATTAAGACATTAATTAATATAAGTAGTTTTGATACTCAAGAAAGAGTTGGAATTAATAACAGAAGCATCACCATGAATAGAATTTAAAGTTTTCATGCAAGATTTGGGGCAAGGGCACATTCTAAATCTGAAGAACGTGCCAGAGGAAGTGTCATGACATGAGAAAGCTTTGATTCAGAACAAGTCTTACACATCACCAACCACTAGTGTTGTAATATTAGCACAAAATGGCCTGTCCTTATACAACAATAAATGTCTATGTCCATATCCTTTGTGCAACCCCTTATATATTCTAAAAGATTGATGGGAAAAAATACTAGCTGAAAACCCATGGGTGTGTGGTGGGTGTGGTGGGTGTGTGGGTACAGTGTGTGTAGTGTGTGTGGAGAGAGAGAGAGAGAGAGAGAGAGAGAGAGAGAGAGAGAGAGAGAGAGAGAGAGAGAGAGAATGAATGTTGGGGATTCAACCTTCAACCCAGGGTCTTGTAGTTTCTACTAAATACTCAAATACTAAACAAAATCTCCAGTCTTTCATTTTTAAAAAGTCCCTTCCTTTAATTCAACAATGGACCATATTTCACGATGACAATTCCACATGTGCATACTGTAATTATTCTCTGTATTACCCTTCTTTGCCACATCTCCCTCCTTTTTTTACTTCTTTTAATCCCTAATGGAGATTACTTTTTTTCTAAAGTATTGTCTTAAATGTAAGGGTTCATCTAAGCAGGTTATCCTATGTACTAACTATTAGTACTAACTAATAGAACTAACTATAGTTCATAAAACTAACCTTCTGCCTTCTGTGCTGACGAGGCACATTACGAACTCCTGTTTAAAAGATGACATGGAGATGAAGAGTGTTTCTCTCTTTCCAATTTTACAGATAAAGAATAACGATTCTAAGAGCTCCCACAATCAGCAACTGTGCTGGGGAGCACAGAACATAAACAGTATACACTGAAACACTTTCTTCTCTTTTGCCTTAGCTTGTGATCCCTTCCCCATGACTATAGGGGGGACTGGAGAGCAGCTCTCTGCATTACTCCTTGTTGAAGTACTTAATTATCTATCTGTGCAATAAAAGGGAAAGTGCTGACAGAATGCAGAAGAAAAATCTAGATTCTTCTTTGGCAATAAATGTGACACAGATTGTATAAAGCAATATTTTTGCCCTTGAAATGTTTAGAAGTATTGACAATCTGTCCAGTAAATTCTCAGCTTGTCTTTAAGGCTAGAGCTTCTACGTTCTTAGCATTTAACAGACAGACATTGATCTCTTGCTTCTTCAGACGTATACCACCAGCATGCTGGATTTGATTTTGCATCAGGACCTTAAAATTATTCCCCTTTATGACAGTATCCCATAATTTCCATCTAAAATGTTAAAGCTTTTATAGCAAACTTCCCATCTTGAAATATGTATCTTGAAGGTGTTCATGGCTTAGCACTGGAAAATAGCTTAGGTGTTGAGAGAGAAATAGCTGAATCATAAAATTCAGATTTGAAAACAAAAATGCTTAATCGCTATCAACATGGGAAACATTCTAGAAACCCCTTGACTAAGAAAGCCCTCTAAGGCTTGTTGTAATCTTTGTATTTTGGTACCCAGGTAGTGGTCTTGTGGTCTTCAGTAAGTTTACCTATGGTTGTGAAATTATTCCCAAGAAAAGAGAGTGATACTTTCATTTGCTAATTTTTAAATAGCGAACGTGAAGAAAATAATTGGTGGCATTTTAAATAAACTTTATTTGTTGGCAAATACTAGGCAATCTAGATAATGTTTTCATTGTTCCATTAGTTGGTTAAGAAATCATGAGAAGAAATAGCAGAGGGAATTCTTTTTAAAGATTTCTTTGACTCTCTCCACCCACAGGCTCTGAGGAAGGCAGTAAATAGTCCATTTTTGTTAATGAAGCTTCCCTCATACAGCTGGGATTGTTTAATATTTTACGAGTGTTACTTTGTTTTGCTCTCAACGATCTCAGGCAGTTAAGGATTTATGAATCGTGTTTTTCTCAGCCCATCTGCGGTTTCCTATCTTCCCTGGCCTTGAGAATATGTTTAAATTTATTAAAGCGAAGCAAAGGCTCATTATTTCAGAGGAGAGCCAAAGTGACACAGTGAATTGGTTATTAATGGAAAGGCACTGCCATAGGGCGATTGAAATTTAATGATATCCTACAAGAAAAAAATGAGGGTGTCACTTTCCAAAAAGTCATGCTAAATGCCAGCCTTTTTAAGGTCCTGCCGCTAATTTTATGCCTGCGCACTGTAATGTTTTCGAAAGCGTTTAGGAAACACGGACCAGTGACTGTGCTGATTATCCTCTTCACCTTCGCGCCTGGTCCAAATGGGTTTGTGCAGTGAGCGATTTAATCTCTAAATATAGGGAACGTTAAAAAAAAATAACATTGCTGTTTTTCACAAGCTAAGGGCCTTTTGCAACCCTCCAGAGATGGACTTGCAAATATGCTATCTCCATATGCTCTGAGTAAGCTTTCGAACTGGCAGATCCCCAAAAATAATATAAATAAATAAAATAAAATAATTAAATTAAAATTTATAAAAACAAACAACCCTTTGATTTTTTTTTTAAAATCTGTCATTCAAAAGATGTTTGATGGTCATAGTCTACAAATTATATTTAATAATACTTCACTAACATTCAGCTGAAGTACAACAGGAGACTTAGGATAATTTTGAGGTTTCCTTATTGAACACATGCTGTAGATTGAATTACAATATTGAGGTACCAATATACCACCTCATATCTTTTTGCATTAATACACCTGTGTATTAGCAGGAGCACTTTGTGCATATGTTGATTCAGTCCCTGTAGTGTTTCCGATTCAGCAGTTTTCTGTACTAATTGAAAGAGCTATAAATTATTTTAAAATTATTTCCAACACCCTTAGAAAAACACCTCTAATACGATGTTAGCTGTCCTTCTGGACAGTAGACTGTAACCTCTCATGATTCCTGAGAGCAGACTTTCTCCTCATCTAGTTTTTAAATTTTATTTCAATTCTTCTTCATGTGTGGGTTCATCAAATAACTTTCTTCACCAAGTTGTCCTCAAAGTGACAATGAGGTCTTCAAAGAACTGTTGGGGTTCATTCCAGAAAAGAGTACAATTGAAATTGGAGTCTAGTTCAATTAGGCTTGAGATCCAACAACGTATGCAATACATTAATAATGTGAGGTAAATATGAATGTATCTAATGCAGGAACAACATTGGGTCCAATATTAATGCCTCCTTGCTTACTATTGCTGAATGCAAACTAAAATGTTAATGGTATATCTAAATTGCACCATAATAACATATAATTTTTCATAATGCATATGGTAATATTAAATTGTCCACTGGTTACAAACAGACTTTGTGTGTGGTTTGAGTTTCTTTTTTTTTCTTTGTTTGTTTGTGTGTTTTGTTTTTGTTTGTTTCACCAAAGTAACTGCTAAAGGACTTGGGGAATTAATTTAAAAACATATTTATATTCCATTCAAAATTATGTTAACAAGATTTCATAACTTGTAGTCACACATTGGCGAATCTTTTCTTATTTTAGGTCAGGGTGAATGTGAACAGATGAGTCGCGTGCTCAAATGCATCAAGAGAAAAATCATTCGGAAGAGGGTGTCAAGGACCACTATTTAAGTTTTCCTAGGTCCTTCACTTCTTTTAGCAGCAAACTTATCATCCTATAATCTTCCTAACAAAGATATAAGCACTGCAGCTACCTAGATTTTGATTGCTTCACGACAGTTTATGGAGGCTGAGCAATGACAGATTTCTTCATTGTCTTTTTGCCAAAATTTGTCCTTTAAGTCATTTTTGTTGACTGCCCCTTTTAGCAGCTCACCTCACAATGAGAGAGAAGACAATTAATGGGAGGGTGATTTATCACTGCCAAAAACTGTCAAGGACTTCAGTTGTAGCTGGAGAAAAAGCAATTTCACATTATGGCGTTTCATTCTGAATACATCGTATTTACAGCTCAGTTTTATTTTCAGAGCCCATTATCAGGTGAAACAGTTGCATCTGAAATGTTGTTTGTGACATAGGTGACCTGTTAGGATTTGATAAGTATTTACGCCAGAGCACAAGGGGCTCACACATCTGCTGTTGGCAGAAGCAATGGAAAAAAATAACCTGGAAATGAGGCGTTTGATTTTTCTGGTTCCTACACTCGAGCATCTGTTGCTATAATTAAGTGGCATTCAGTAATTGCAGTGCAATGGTGAAATAAACATATGCATTCTTGCCAGCTTTTAGGATTTGGTGTCCTTACAGGAGGAGAGACAAGAAAAGTGACTTCAAGAAGAACAATAGGGTTTGCAGCAAAGTTTAACAATTAACTCTATGGTCAAAGACGGGGCAAAACCAACAGTTTTGTGGTAGAAAATACTTTCATCAGAAAGAAAACTAGTAAGCTGTTTTAGAAGTCTCTGTAACATTGAACCCCTGAAAGAAACTTTTTATCTGTAGGCATGCCAAGGGGGTTAAAAACGACTGGATAACTGACATCATTTGTGAGGAACAGTAAAACTGAAGCACAGCCATGGCAGAATTTAATGGCACCATGTCATGGAACAAAACAAACCAACAAAACACAACAAAGAGAGAGATTACAACTGAATTAGTAAACTGGGTTTTTTATTTGGTAGGGTATAAGAAGCAAATACATTTACATAAAAGCAGTTTGAAGGCCATGTAAGTGAGTAAAAAAAAACAAAAAACAAAAAACAAAAACTTGCCCCCAGATAATGTGAGACTTGCAGTCAGAGATCCATCCCACATACATACATACACAGAAGTGGTAAAAGAGAACCAATTCCATAGCATTCTCCACATGCCTATCCTGGTACAAGTACCACTCCCTCTCCATCCATCCATGCATGCATAGATAAAATTTTAACTCTTTAAAGAGGCATTATGACAGATTACTTGGGGGCTTATGACTTCTAAGAGACTGGAAAGCCATCCCTACGGGGGAGCCAATGTTAGGAAGACTGTGATAGAGTCTAGAGAATGTTTGGGAATCAAATCAACAGGCCTCAAACATACTACCAGTTCTCTGACATCAGCGTCTCAATGTGGACAGAACTGTTGTGAAGTTTTTCCTTGTGCCCCTCTCCCATGGGATGCCCTCACTTGAAAACACTCTCCAGGAAGGCCAAGGGATGTTATGTACATTAGCCAATCTAGACTGTGATTGTTTGGGAGTACTGTGTAGAATCTCTGTGCTTCTCTGTCAGAGATGCTTCGTCTTGAGTGAATATTCCAAGCCTGGCAGAACAATGTCGATTTGGTTATTATACTGGTGTAGTTTGCAGTTTCCTGGAAACATCCCATGAGAAATTCTATTGTACTATAAATACTAATACACAATGGCTCTTGCAAACAAGCTAAACATACAAAATTCAAAGTGTTAGCATCCATTTTTTGCTTTTTCTATGGGTTCTGTTTTATTGGTACGGACAGGGTGGTGAAGCAGGAGCCTCTGTCAGCTTCCCGGGAAAGTTGAAGTGTTCTGTCAGCTGCCGCCTGTGTGATTTGGCATTTCTCATCTGAGGCTGTGGCATCAGGTGATTGTTTCGCTTTCTGGATGAAGAAGAGACATGAGGAATCAGCCATGAAGACATGAAAATGATGGATTATGGCTTCATAATGTCAAAAAATGTTGAGTGTCTGCTTAGGAGAGAGCAGCGTATAAAGACAACAGTTTCCCCGAGTTTGAAAGGTTAAATGATCATTACGTAATCTCTTCCCCTCTTCCGTAGGATAGGTAGGTGGCTTTAAAGTGTGTTTTAAAATAGGCTCAGAAGTTTTAATCCTACCTGTGCTGTGCTGAACTGTAATGAGCTTCAAAGCTACAGCGCACCTACGTGCACTTAAACATTTCTTTCGATATTGACGCCTATATCCATGCACTGTAATAGGGCAATACCACAGGCAATTGTGGAAGGGAATGAAAGAAACTTGTGACCTCTGCTTTCCGTCTGCTTTCAAAAGATACGAAAACGATAGCGCAGTGTTTTTTGTAGTGCAGAATGCATGCCAAGTTCTATTCTCAATACTTGAGGTTCAGTAATTTAGCCCTCACTGCGTCTTTCAAGGAACCCTTTGTACAGCTACCTCTGATTTACAGATAAGCCTATCATGGAAAAGTGGAAGGCAGTGAGCACTCAAGTGTGGGAATGAGTCCTAGCAATTTATCTCTGTAGACTCGGCTTCTAGGCATGCTGTCATTCACTCAGTACACTGACTTCGGCAGGTACCAAGCTTATGCATTCAAAGTTCCATAGTTGTAATGCACATTAGCTTTACATTAGGGGAATACATTATTGTCTAAATGTGCATAAGCACTATATCTTGAGTATACATCTGTCTGTTTACTTAACTATGTCTATTTTCCTACTTAACTATGACATTGTTGGATATAACACCATGTTAATCAATCTCCCCTCTTACTTTCTCCTAGTGCAAGGATGGGTCTCCGTATTTTCTTCTTTCAGGCATCACAATTAAAACTCTCCTATTCAATTTATATTTTACTCTTTATCTTGGATGAACGATTTCCCAGTATGTATTTTCTGATTTTATATACATTAAATAAATTTTACTTTATCTGTACATTTATAACCTAGATTTAAACCAATTGTTCTACTGAAATCACTACTTCTTTTATAATCTGAATGAAGCTTTAGAATTATGTTTACTTATTTTTTTTCAGTCTTATGGACACTTCATTTAATTTTTCCTTAGAAACACTTTAATTTCTCCTCTCTAAAATGTTGTTTACAGTTTGGGACAAGCTTCTGTGTGTCTAATCTCTTCCCTTTGGTAGTAGGGAAATAGCTACAATCAGTTAACAGTGTAAATGTTGTTTTGTAGTAAATGATCATTTTGAAGTTAATGCCCATCTATAAATACATGCTGTGTACTAAAGAATAACACTTTACATAACCCATAGAGTCGTATGTGAAAACAGGACATTTACATCAAGAATGGGCCTCATATCCACCTGTGGCCTCATTACATTGAAATGTAGGGAGCATATCCTGCTGTGATGTATTAGTCTTTGTGGAGTCACAGGACAAGGTCACTCATGTATTTGTGGTGATGAATAAACAAACATATATACTGCCCTGCCAGCATTGTAAAGGAACAGATCATACAACTATGCAGACTATATGGTGCATAATAATAATAATAATAATTAATAATAATAATTAATAATAATAACAATAATAATCTGTGTTTTAGTTCATATACCTGCTGCTCTGTAGTTATGAATCATTTCAGTGATATTGTAAAAGAGAGAGTCATATGTCTTAGAGCATAGTTTGATTGCATCAAGAAGTGATGATGTCTGGCTGATCTAAGTTTGTGTGAGAATGTTCTGTGAACTTTGTACATTGATAAAGTCAGAAAAAATATCTCAAACCATATACTCTATAGTTGTGCCATTACTATACTTTAGTGTAGATTAATGCTATTTTTCATGTATTTGAATGATAGAACAAACACTTGAATGGAAGTTATCTGACATCTTAATATTATGTGCTGTTAGGTACACAGTACTAAGGAATATTTATCTTATTGATTTTCAATACAACTAGTTCTTCTTATAAGAAAACTTTTAAATTCATCATGCATTTTTGCGATTTTTGACAATTCTTTCAATAAAATATTAAAGTCAGGATGGTGAGATGGCTCAGCTGCAAAGGTACATACCTCCAAGCCCAAGGACCTAAGTTCAATTCCTGAGCTCTACATGGTGGATCTGCTTCCTGCAGTTCTTCCTCTTGACTTCCACTCTAGCTTCATGTCATGTGCACAAAGGCACACACACACGCACACACACACACTAATTCAAAATTGCAAAAAGACAGTAAAATCTTAGCGGATATGCTTTATAATCTGCAAAATTCATGAAAACAGTAGAAAGCAATGTTTGAAAGCACGAACCAGGTTGAATGAATGAATTTGTTTTAGCTTCATGACTCAAAGCATAGTTCGCATGGTTTTAACTTATCAAAACTATTTTGCTTGTCTCAATTTTACAAATGAGAGATGGAAAAACAACTTGGGTCAGATTTTGGGAAAAATTCTGTAGGATTTTGTAAGAACACTCGCGTGTCAGAGACACACTATTAATAATGTTAATGGCAAACCATCAAATCAATAGAGATGTTATAAAATAAATGTTCATTATTGTTATTTTTCACTATTAAAAGGAAAGACATGAGATACAAAGAAAATTGACCCCAACTCTGAACACCAGTTCACCTTTCATTGTCACTGATCATTCTGCAAAGAGACTTAAGTTAGAGTTAAAAAATCGAGTGTTTTATAAACAACTTAAAAACTATTTTATCTCATGGAATAACATTATAAATATAGGTTACAGACAATTAAAAATAATACTAACAGCCCATTGCCTAGATACTACCAACTTGGTAAGAGTTAAGTAAGATTCTTAGAAAACCAGAGCTGGACTGCTAAAAACCAATATTATAAAATTATGCAACTGGCCCTGTTGTATCAAATGAACTCAGGCAACGTCTCCTGTAGAGCATGACACAGTGGATATTGTAGGCTTTATGGATCACCAGAGATCTTCTATGACCCCTCAGCTCTGCTGTGGTTGTGAGAAAATGGGCATAGATGGAAATTGTGAATGACTATGGTTCTGATACAATGATGCTATATAAATATTGAAGTTTGAATCATATATAATATTCCACGTGCTGTTTACTTTTTTATCCACCTTTATAGGCAGGGTCTCATTTAACTCAGGCTGGCTTTGACCTTGCTAGGTCATCTAGAAAGGATTTGAATTTATGATCTCCCTGCTTTTATTTCACAGACAATATGACTACAGGCAGGTGCCACCAAATTTTGTTTGTAGTGCTGAGAATTGACCCCAACATAGTGTTTCTGTTGCCTAAGCATTCTATTAATTAATTACAAGCTCTTCCTTATTTTTCTATATTTAAAATGCAAGAACTGACTGCAAGTAGTGGCACATGTCTTTTCTACAAAGGTTCAGGAAGTAGAAGCAGGCAGGCTTCTGTTCCCAGGCAATCTGGTCTACACAGTGAGTTTCAAGCTGTATATCCCCTGGACCCAGAGTGAAATCCTGTTTCAAACCCTCCACCAAATTAAAACAATAGCTTGTAAAACCTACAAAAACAACAACAACAAAACAAATCAAAACAAGCATTCCAACTTCAGTCCATCTCAGAGTAAATAGTATGAGGCAGTAGGTTAGACAAATCTGTGGGCCATAGTTTTCCTATTACATTTTAAGAACAATGTTATTGTCTGTGCTACACTCTCCTAAAATATTTTATTCCAGCACCATTGTCATTTGCTTATTTCTTGGCAATCTAGAAGGTTCTAAATCAGATCATGTATTTTCTTTAATTCAAGTTAGATTCACTTGAAAGAAGAGAATTAATAAACTAGAAGCTGAATCAGAGGCCCAGACTTCTTACACATGAATTCTGAGCAGAAGCAATTCAATCTACACCACCTTCCTAATGCTGAAACTCTTCAATGCAGTTCCTTATGTCATGGTGATCCACAACCATGGGTCACAATGAAAATTATCTTCATTGATAGTGCATAAGTGTAACTTTGCTACTGTTATAAACCATACAGTAAATATCTGTGTTTTTTCTGGTAGATTTAGGTGACCCCTGTGAAAGGGTCATTAGATCCCCAGGTTGAGAACCAAAATACAAAGAATAGCTACCATTATTAGTAAGGTCGTCTTTATATCTTCGTTGGTTATTCAGAAAAAAAAATCAAACTTTGAAGTATTTTCATCCATGTCTAAACAGGATTTTATTACACTGAGCTGACTTAATTTGTCTTTGTACCTGATATAAGGAAATAATGTGCCAATGGGTAAAATGAATTTTACTTGTAGAGATTTGTCTTTGAGCTAAGGTTAAAATGGTGAGCCTTTAACTCTAGGATTAATAAATAGCATGACAAGACTTCTGGATGTACTCTTGCAAAGCCATATATAATGACTGCCAAAATGATACCATGTCATTTTCTATAAATATATAACTTACTATGTTTCTCCAGTGAAGAGCAATGTGCTGAGTTTCTAAATGTTTGTTTGCTATCTCTCATATAGAGCTTTTTGTTTATCTATCATTGAAAAAGTTATGTGTCAAATTCTATTCATGCATCCCTTTTGGAATGGTAAAATGGATTGTGTTAGGGATCATCAAACTTGTGGGAATTTAAATATCACTGTTTTTGTATCCCATAGAAATTTAAAGTATGTTCTTTATTTACTCTTGAGAATTAATCTTCAGATGTTTCCAAATATTTCCATTTGTCTACATAGTAAATTTAAAATTGACTTAAGTAACATGTGTTAGGTTTCTAAAGAATGTGTAGCAAAATAAATTAATAAATAAACACATAAATAAATAAAATAATGTGGTCTGAAAGCCTAGAGGACTACCAAAACCCCCTTCTAGCTAACAGGTGTTTAATGGACAAGCATTAATAATCAAGTCCTTGTTTCAGCTATGACTTGGAGAGTGAAATAGTTCATTTAAAATATCTTAAGCCAAAAAAGTTACAGTTGAGTTATTTTGTCAATAATGTGTAGATTTATGTTATGGTATATAGTTTGCTAAAAACCTAGCAGAGACCATAGGAATAATTTTAATTGGGATTTTTACAACCATTTGATAACAGTGTTTAGATCACTATAGTTAGGGCAGAGTTCCAATAGAGGCCATAAAGTCTGTGCCTAATTCACTGAGTCACCCAGTCCCTGTCATATATTGCTTAATGGTCCATGTTGTGAGGAATTATTACTGATTCTAATGATAATCTTTAAATAGAGAAGCTTAGTGGATGCAAAACATAAGTGTGAGTTGAAAACTTAATGTTTTAAAAGACAGTTATTAAAACAACTCTTCTATGTTTTATGAGACATTCATTTTATTTATAATAAGACTCAACTTCTTAACCATATTTTCTCTATCTATCTATCTATCTATCTATCTATCTATCTATCTATCTATCTATCTATCCATCTATCCTATCCATCCATCATGTATATATGTATATATAAAGAGATAAAAATAAGTGAGTGTATATATAATATGTAATATATATATATATATGTATGTATATCTGGTTCTGATGAATATTTTAATTTTCCTTGGTTAATGTTTGCAGGGCACTTACAGATGCTAGAATAATCTCTAATGTTTTTGCTCAATCTGCTCTGGAGATGGATGAAATAAATAGTTTAAACTAATTAATGTAACACCAGCTGTTACAAGTGCTTGGCAGACGTCTGTTCGTTTTGATGGGCAGGGAGCGGCTGTTGTACTTGACTTTATTTTAGTACAATGTTGATCACAGTGTAAGCTGGAATAAATGACAAGCCAAAAGAAAGGTGGCAGGATGGATTCTCTGTAATGTAAGGTAATAACATGATTTCTTAAAAAGTATAATAATTTAAAGTTAGAGAGACTTATGCAAGACTTCATTAAGCCATAATACTTTTGACAGCTGGTAAGTTAAACATGGTTCTAAAATAGGAGTTCATGGTCATGGATACTGTCCTTGATTTGTCCAGAGAACCTATTAGAGTTACAGGTATGCAGTGTCAGCTAGACTCTCTGTTTGCTAATTAAATGCCCTCAGGGAAATGAAGTAAAAGAAACAGAGATTCTCCTGAAGTGGGCTTGGGATTTATTTCACATGTTATTTTAACAATTCTAAAGAAAGTTACTATTGGGGTTTTCTACCTTATAATTGAGCATACTTCTTCATGGTACATATAAGCCTTTCTTCCTATACCGTTTGCTCATGGGGGGAAGAGAAATAAATTTGCAGATAGCAAACTCTGAAGAGAAAAGAGCCTTAGGAATGGAATGGAGTCTTTGCAGAGACGGTTTCTTTTATTGTCCTGTGATGGAGAAAAGGTAATTTTCTCAATTTGTTCATGGTTTCCGTAAGACTGAAAAAGTTAAAATGGCCACCTAACTTCCATTTAAACATTAGCGGCTAAACCCAGTGTAATTCTTGCTTCTTAAAATCTGACCGTGTTGGCAGGCTGAGTCAGGTGTATCCTCATGAGTTTGATGCCAGCATGAGTTCATAGTGACTTAGGACAGACATGAACACATCGTGAATTCTAGGACAATCTTGGTTTTAGAGTTTGACTTTTCTCAATAAGCAAACAAGCCAGCAAACAAAAATGTGTTAACTAACAAACTAAGTAAATAAATAAGAACAGAGGGCAGGGTTTGGGTCTAGTGACAGAAGCAGTGGCTGGAACCTCAGAATGTGCACACATTAAGATAACAGCACCAATCTGCAGATTGCTAACCCTGTGAATTTGTCTAATAAGTTATTACAACGTGTGTGGAGCAGATGGCTGTTGTGGTCTTGGAAGAATTGACGGATGGGATATGATGTCATCAGTGGGATGTCAAGGTTCACAAGGTACTTGACCTCCAAGAATAAGTCCTAACTGGTTAGAATTCTAAATAGTGAACTCTAGTGACACTAGCTAAATGGGAAATATGTGCAATTTGTATTTCTTTATGGTGGTGTTTACCCCCTTCACTGAACTCCACATAATGGGATTTTTTTCCCTGAAGACTCAGAGATATTGTTGGAGGGTTGCACCCTGTAACCTTCTGAGGATTTCAAATACAAATCCACACATCTAAACTTTAACAAAATCACAGCAAATGTTATTTATGAAGTCAGGTTCAGAGCTTTGCCTCGTTTATATGTATATATGCAGAAAGAACTTAGTTAAGACATCCCATTAATTTTAACATGTTATCACAAAATAGCAAAGTGCTGACTCCGTGAAAATATTCAGTGCATAAAATTAAACTTTTATATTTTCATTAAAATATGTTTCTATATATACAAAACTAAAAAAAAAAAAACCTGTCAGGAACCCTGATGTTGTCTTTATATTTTAATTATGACTTTTCTTGCACTTACAGGTGAGAAACCTAAAAACATTAACATTTTTATTTCAATATTATCGTTTTAAAATTTCAAATGAGCTTAGAATCTATTCAGTAGCACCTATAAATTATCATCTCAAAATTTATATGACCCTGGAAAATGTATTATGGAAAAAATATCATAGCATATATAATTACAGATGTGGGGACTCAAAGGAAATGTGGGCAAAGTATGATAATCAGGTATGTACATTGTATGAAATTAAATAAAATAATACTAGCTGTTTGTAATTGTTTTGTGTAGGCAGGTCCTAAGTAAATGACATGTCCAAGAAGAAAACATAGTTGATGTGTTAAGAAAATGAGCATTTAAAGCGTGAACTCACTGTTCATTAGGTTTCTATATATACTCTAATATGAACACTAAACATAAAGTAACTGAAGTTATGGCCTAAAACATAAGTAAGTGTAAGTGTGGTAGAGTATATTTGCTGTTTTCTCATTTTGTAATGCTGAGTTGACTAATTGGCATTTTTTCCAAGAAATGATATATTTCTTTGTATGGAAGGAGATACATGAAAGAATTACATTCAGATCAGTATAGTTTAAAGGAAATGTATGTTTGTAGCATGCATATTGTCAAGACGTAGTTAAGTGCTTGACATAGCAATATTATCATGAAACACATAATCATATCCTGTCAACTGTAAAAGGGATTCTTATAGATCAAATATTAATGAAATTATACAATTCATACTTTTATCAAAGAAATGAACTTGAGGCCTAATAACTTATTCTGTAAATTAGTTCATTTGATAACTTTTCATCAACTGTAATAGCAATAAAAAGACAGTATTTTTGATTTATTCCATATTCTAATATGAATTCTAGTTATAAAGTCCAGAAAATTTCTTAATTATATTACACTGACATAAACAAACTTATCCTATAGTGGTAAATGCTATAACTATGTATTAATTATAGGTTACTTTTTGGCAATATAGATTAGAGATTTAGTTGTCTATTTGGATATATCAAAGTCTACATATTTAAGCCAGTTATAAGTTAAATAACATAATATTATGTGTTAATATTACCTAGATGATTACCATAATTAAATAATATTCAGTTAATATATATCAAATGATCAAAAGAGCTTATGAGATTATTTGATAAATAATTCAATTAGCTACGCTATTTTTAATATAAATGAAATAACTGAACCCATATCTCATATGACTTTGGCATTTAGTATTGATTATATGGCTGAACCATTTGCACGGGTTGCCTTGGATAATCTTATCTCTTTTTCTGTCTGAGGCAGATAAAATATTAATACAAGGTAAATGAGTACTCACTGAACTTGCCATATGGCCCCTGTGGAGGGCAGAGGGGCCTGGGCAGACTCTGGACTTGCCATATGGGCTGAGAGAGAAAAGGTAAGGATTACACAGAAACAAATCTACCATATGGACTAGGTGGAGCACTTGAAACTCCTAATACTTTCTCGTGCTGGGACATTTTTCACAAAAGAATACAACACATATAAATAATATATTATACAAAACCTCTTCAAAATGGATCAATTGTTTAGATTTAATATGATGCTTTCAAGCAATGTCCAGAGCATATAAATAATCATGGTTTACTTTGAAATGGCAAAGAGGATCATCAATCATTTACCCCTGACATTTTTACATTGCATTTAACATCTGTTCCATAATAGCATGGTACAGTAATACACTTAACATCATATTACACGCTGAAGCCAAACAAATAAATATAACATGGAATTAGAGATTCTGAAAGTTTGCCTTGCTTCAAATGATATTTTTGTAAACATTATATTATCTCCTCCTTTTATCACTTGGAGATTTTTGTTGTTGTTTTTCTGTTATATACAGTAGATGAAATGAAGCAATTGGCAAAGGCAATTTTCTTGGTACAATCAAAGCTCATTAATTTGGTTTCTGCTAATATGGAATTTATGATAATTTAGCTTGGGCTTGATAAAGTTTACCTTTGTACTAGATATAAAGAAAAGATTTGCTAAGCCAATTATTAATATAAACAAGATTACAATGAACATGTTTAACCCACTTAAGAGAGCATAGTTTTCAAGGATTTTAGCACATTAATTGAATGCAAATATGTACTGGTAATAACAAATGAGTCTAATTTAGTCTTGAATCAGGGTCCTGTAGTACCTGCATTGGGTAGCAGATGGATCTAATTACTGCATATACTTCTAAATTCTGTGCATATTTCTTTGTGGTATCAGTTATTTGGGCATGGATTGGATTTTTGCCTAGCCATTTCCAGTCACTATTATCTTCCTGTGTTTTCTAAAGTATCTAATAAGCTTTAATTCTTAAAGGTGCATAACTTTGTAAAGATTGTAACCTTTAAAGCCTTACCCTTCTAACTTCTCCTTTAAGGCGTATCAACTCTTCTAGGGGTATGCATTAGAATACCTATAAATGGCCATTCAGAATCACAATTTGACAATTTGAGATATATTTGAAACCACATTGCAAATTGTTTCTCCAATTTCTTTGTGTTTGTATTTGCACATGTCTTATGTGAAGTTGTGGGTCTCTTCCTGTTTGTGGAGGCCAAAGGACAAACTTGGGTGTCATTATTTAAATGTTGTCTCCCAGTCTCCATTTTTGAGACAGTTTCTCTTTCTTTCCCAGAAGTATTCTAAACTGGTGACCACTGAATCTCAGAGATTCGCATGCCTGTCTCTACCTAACTAGAGCTGAGAATATAAAAAAAGTTTTAGCACACCAGCTTTTTTAGTGTGGGATTTGGGAAATAAACTCAAGTTTTTTATGTTTGTCTTGCAAGAAGTTTTCTGTCAAGACCTAAATTTTATTCTGACCTATTTGACCAAAAAGAATAATTAATTCATTCATTCACTCACTCTCAGAAGTTTCTTTGTTACAAATTTGACCTCATTTAATGTACTTAGGTCTCCTCTTGGATGCAAGAAAAGTAAAATTAAAATTAATACAGTATTTCCATTTTGTTGATCTATGTGACCCAGTATTTATGTTTTCCGATGAATTCAGCATAGTTTTTCCAATGCCACAGTTGGTGGTTAATACTTTTCACTTTGATAATTTTAGTTTATATGTTAGTTAATACTTTTCACTTTGATACTTTTAGTTTATATGTTAGTCTTTCTCTTGTCACAGTAAATGCAGACTCAGACTCTTCTTTCTTTTCAGCTAAGTTTTGCTTTCTTTACGATTGTGTTTGCTAATATATTTTTTAAGTCATGGAAAATGTGTTCTGTTTCAAATTCTATAGCTCTTTAGTTCCAAGGAATAGGATGCGGATCACACTAGCTGGCATTCTGGGGGTAGAAAGAAATGCCTTGCTTGCAAAGTGTAGATTCTGGCAGGTCGTGGGTATTAGATGAAGGTCAGAAGTGACAGACCAAGAATGAAGAAGAAAATAGGACTTTGAGTGCAAAGGAGAGTACCTGGACGTGAGGAACTGGGCCCTGCATTGGTGCCTAAGTCAGCCCAACTTGAATTGGGAATAGAAGGACCAAGAGAAATGAATCGTGGATACTGTGCATGGAACCAGGCACATGTTGTGCCATGAAATGAGCTTCAGTTATAATTTTGGGAAAGTGTTCTCTACAGGACTAGGCAGGAGTTCAAGGACTATGAGAAGGACTAGAAGCCAGATCAGATTAGATGAGACCAGTAGAAGGGTTATAATACTTTATTTTTCTACTATTTAAAATTTGTTTTATTTTCTTTTCTTATTGAAAATAAAAATTTTCATATAATACATTCTGTTCACAATTTCCCTTACCCTAGCTCTCATTTATTGCTGGTAAGCTAAATTTTATCTGTATTAATACCAGTAAGGGAGAATGCAAAGATTGCATTGATAGATTTCTTTCTTAAAAAAAAAGTGCTAGCAATCTTGTATTCTTTGTTATCTGTCCCAATACCTCTTTCTTTCTTTCCTCAATATCTCCCATAATTCTTTCCTTTTTTCCTTCCCTACTTTCCTTCTAGGTCTTTTCTTAATTTAATGTGCTAATTTCTTTCTTTACTTTAAGAGTTCTACTATTTCCCAATAGCCCCCTTACATGTACACTAGCTTGAACACATGGCTTTTGGCAACTATAGTGACTAACAAGATTTCAAGCTCAGATAATTTCCTCACAAAATTTGATTTTCCCTCCAAATACAAATATAACTTTAAATGATCTGATATTTTGCTCATCTAGAAAACAATATTTAGTGTCCTGTAGCAAATTGCCACAAAAGGCTTTAGATTTCCATGCTTTTATTTTTGTCTACAATTGCCAAATAAACTAACGGGAAAAATAAAAATAAAATGTATTCATACTTCAGGTTTGATGTAGCTTTATAAACTGTCCCTAATTTAAATTATGATTAAACTCAAGTTGTAAAAGTAATTGTGGTAGTGAAGGAAGTTGCAGCTTCCTCACACATTTCTTGATATATTTGAAGCTATTGTTACATGAAGCTATAATTTTTTTTTCTAATGGAAAATAACATCAGTGGGCAATATGAGTTCCCCATGTTTATCACCGCAATACAGGAATAAAGCCTACACTTTCTTTTTTTTTTAATACGAAAATGCTGTAATATTTTAAATGTTCTTACCTTTTTTCATCATTGTAAAATCATTATAGAATCAACATTCTATATGATTCTTATAATTTGCTTATTGTAAAACATGGAGGATAAAAAGAAGGTATATAAGGAAAGGAGAATAATTATTCACGTTCTCCCTCCCTTTTGGGTTTTGAATCACACTGTACTAAGATAGAGAATGGAAAAAGAAAGGTAACCTAATGACTGAAATAAGAACATTGTTACTTATTTATAATAGACTGAAATGATGGCATTTAAAACAAAGTAACAACAGAGCAATTGGTGAACTGACCAATTGAAGAAAATTTGCAATCTGCATTAGGTTTTACATATTATCTATTTTAAAAAACACATCCAATTAATAGCTAGGAAATCCAATTTTATACACCTGACAACATGATCTTTTTTCTGTGACACAGAGAATAAATGACTATAATTGGAAGTTAGTTTTAAAATATATATATATAAGCAGCTCAAGAATCCACATTATGTTTTTACGCTCTGAGAGTTGCACAAAAGCAGCTGTGCTGTCTGGGAATCCCCTGTTCACCCAGGGAAGAACGCTGACAAGGACATAAACACACAGGCTTAACTTTTATACTTCCCTAAATCCTAAAAATTAGTGCTCTCCTTTGCATTTTTATATGACTGTGCTATAAAGCAGTTAGTTTTAAAGGAAAAAGTCATAAAATATCAATAGGTAAAAGGAATGCAGAGGTTACTTACTTTAACCTCCTATCAATTTCCAGGGGATAGTTTCTGTAATATTCCTGATGGGATACTTACCAAGTTTTGTGTGGACATTCTGTAACAGCTAGGCTACCATTGTCCACAAGGAAGCAGCAGATATTTTAGCTTGATGAACACAATCTTATTTACATATGCTCACTTGTTTCTCTTCTAAATACGGTAGTCATAAATCTATGCACTTACTAAGAAAAAATGGATTTTCTCAAAAATCTTTAGAGTTTTAAGTATCACAGGTGATTTTTTTTTAATATGCTGAGCGTGTATTTCTGGGACGAAAACTGAAAACACAAATATGTTTTACACCAGGGAGCTGGGGTACATGCTGGACTCTGAAAGTTTAGGGATAAATTAAGCTCTCTTAAACATGATCAACACTCACATAAAAACAGAAACTTCACACGTGAACTAATTTGGGAAATAAAAACCTGACATATTCATTCAGTCAGCAATAAAATATATTACGAACCATGCATCAGGATGCTACAAGTGAACAACATAATCAGAATTCATAGAATTTTATTTTAAACACACTGGAAGGAAATAAACTGAATTTCTTTGATGACAGTTTCCAAATCTTTGATCATTTAAAATAGTGCAGGAAAGATAGACTGGTAATTCCATGTCATGAATGGGAAATGTTTTACAACAGGAGGCTCTAGTACATTCACCAGATTTAATCTCATTACATATTCCTGTCTCCAGATAACTTGGTATGGGAGGTAAAAGTGAAGAAACATTTTGAACTGTGGCTTGTATTTCATCATTATACTTAGCAAATAAGGAAACTGACTTGCATGAATCAATTCTGTTAAATCAAGACAAAGATGTCTAGCTTAGAGTAATATCCTAGCAGCCTACCGGGAAAAGAGCAGAGTTGTGACTGAGAACCATAGCAACCATTAGTGCTAGGACTGAACACCCTGGGGGCAGCTAGGGAAGGAATGGACTCTGAAACTGAGAAAGTCATTTAAAATGCAAGTGTAGTTTTTATAGTGGAAAATGAAGCAAATACCTAGCAAGGAGCACCAAGTAAGTAAATTCAGGAGGCCCTTCATCACAACAAACTCAAAAATACAGAATTGTGATGATTCTGAGCGTTTAATTGAAGTTGAGGGAGAAAAATATACCCGGCATTCTCAAGTGAATCTCATTAACGATAACTTTTGCTTTATAATAACAAGTATGCATCAATTTAAAAGGGTTATCTTCATTGTAAACTATTCCTCCCAAGATAGATAAAGGCCTGTTGGTTACAGTTTGCATTTGGAGGCATTGTACAGAAGAAATGAACAGTGACAACATTTCATAGGCTACTTCCTGTTAGTGTCTATGTCTATCATTGCTGGATTGCAATTACTCCACACCAAGAGATTCTAAAGATTCACTACTGGAAGAAATAACCTTGCTTGAAGAGAGAACGATCATGTGTAAGCTGACCTAGTCCACCAGAAGGAATCTTGGCTGTCTAGGATGATCATTAACCGAGTTTAACAACTAAATTAACACTTGTCTGAATGAAGAGTTTACATTTTTTTCTATTATATGCTAATTTTTGCATATATACTTAATATGTGGATGATATGTACATGCACACATAACTAATGCATCTTAGCTAGCTATATATTAGTTGTATTTTTACTTCAGAGTTAAGAACCTCAGCTCTGGCAGAGAGTTATTTGGGGTCAAAATCCAGGCTGCTGTCTTCATAGCTAAGTTATCTTCACAAGTTGATGAACATCTTATTACCTCTACATTTTCATGTGTTGAATGAGCATAGCAAAAGGAACCCCTCATTCAGAACTGTTTTGAGAGTTAAACGAGCCAAGTGATGCAGTGCAGTCTTGGACACAGGAAGTGGTCAATGTTAAGCAGGAGTTTAGGTGGTGATGGTGATCATCATCATATCGGTCTTTGAATGGAGAATGGTTTAGTGGAGTTTAGACTGACGAGCATCCATTCATCTTTTAACAGTTCACTAGCAGAAATTTAAAATACTCATAAAATAAGAGTGGTATAATGACTACTATACTCTTTTCTGTTTTTCAGCCTTCATAATCACTGTGTCAAGGAGAATATTGTGCCATATTTTTTCCACCCAGTTTCTCCTCCTCTTTGATTTTGATACTTTATTTTCATTACTTATTTTACTCTATATTTTGTATATGCTTTTCAAAGAGGACATATTTCTTTAATTCACAAAGACATGATTGATATCATGTCTAAATGCCTAAAATGCCATCCCATTTTTAGTGGACTTTTTTTTGGAAGTTTTACCAACATATGTATATAGATGTGAGTCTGTTTTCATGAATATACATATTCTTTGTGTCATTGAAATCTTCTTTCCCTGAACTTCCTCTTCATTGACAGCATGCCTCTAATGAAAACTAAACAAATATCTGTAAACTTGCACTTGAAAACATTTTGGAATAATCCCTTAGTAGGCATGTTTTATGTAAAAAATAAAGAATTGCTTCTAGAGATTTTCATCTCACACACTTATAAATCCCTGATAATTTCAATCAAAACCCCATGGGAGAATCAGAGGTTTAATAATCCACTACTCAGAGCTACTTGTATTATTTCAGGGAAGTTTTTCTGAAGTGTTCTGTTTTATTCACTTAGAAATAGGGTTCGCTTTCTACTTGAAGATTCATAAATGAATTGAAGTGAGCAGAGGCTTTAAGATGAGAAGTGGATGGCAAACCATGAAACTCTGACATTCTCTAGGTTTTCCCTTTAGTTCTATCTTTCTTTTAAAGTAACATTAACTTTGAAAAAGCTTTGGACTTAAGTGACAGCCCCTGCTCATGCCTCATCAGTCATTTCTAAAGCAAAGTTCAGAAACTCACTTTTGGCAGATGTAAATTTAAGTAAATTGTCCAAGGTCACAGCACAATAAAGTAGATTTATCAAGGGAATGCAGTTTCCTGCTTTCTACCATCCACAAAATGAGAGTGGTTCCACCCCTAAAATTAAAGTTTTTGTTTGGTTTGTTTTTATCTTTCTGAAATTATAAAGTACAATTTAGAAATTATTTTGATCATTAACTCAGGCTGGCACAAACCATCTTTCCAAGCTAGAGAATAGTTTAGTATACATGAATCAACTGTTCTACTAGAGTATCTATTAGAGTATCTACCAGAGTCTATACAACCTGTTTTCAAAGGCAAGCCAGTCTCAGTTAGAGATGAACCATCAGACTTCTCTACATTGTATGAGATGATGAAGAAGCCATCTGTAAGAACAAAACTAGTTCAGTTTCCATGGGCAAGCACAGACTAAAGTACATTATTAAAGAACACAGAAATTTAAAAAAAAATTAGATCAGAAGTGATGTTTTACTGTGAGGTCTTCTTTGGGCCTTACAAAATGAAAGAGAAGTAACCTTGTTCTATTTCTGCATCCTGAAAGGAAAAAAAAAAAAAAGCCTCATAGCGGGCACATCACCTTTAATTAGGTTTCTGCTTTGGGGAAGCATTTTACCAGCCCCCTTTCATTTATTTTTAATGATGTTATCACTAACAGGCAAACAGTCCCTTAATAAAACAAAAACAGTTTCTATATAAAGCCTAGGGTACATGTCCTGAGTCAGTCATCTAAAAACAAATGTTATGATTGTTTCCCTTGTGCTCTGAGAACCCTTAATGGCCCTACTGTGCAGATACACAAAACATTAACCCAGGAAATAGAGCCCTGTCTGTTGTGCAACCTTCAGTAAATGCTTTCCCATAGTCTCTTGCAGTATCAGCAGTCAGGTTAAGCCTACGGGGTCACGGAAAAGTCAGAAAGGTCAATTAAATGGATCTTTTCAACACACTCTATGCCAGCTCTTTCATAATCATTGACAACTAACTACTTTATGAAGCAAGCAGAGTGAAAGCAATTCCACAGGTTTATGAGGTAAATCAGTGTGTGTGTGTGTGTGTTTAATGATTGAAGTTCCTAGTTGCTGAGGCAATGAACTTGTATGCACAAGTATCTACCTGCAATCATAAGTTTGGGTTCCTGGGATAAATTTGCTATCAACAATCAGTTTTAAAATATTAGTGTACAGTCTGACCTTTGTACATACATCTCAACAATGAAAATTCAGACTTCGTTTTGAGAACAGTAGTAGAAAATATGCTTTCTAGTTAAAATTCCATTAAAATATAATTTCTTTAGGTTCTAGAAACGCAGAATCTCCTGCGTGGTTTTCTTAGATGACCTTATCCCTACTCCTGCACAGTCTCCAACAAAAATTCACTGCGTAGCTCCTACCATGGAAATTTTCGTTTTCTTCCTCTATCCTGTCTCAATGTATCCAATGCAAAATAATCTCTTCTTTTTCTAAATAAACGATTTGGAGTAGTCAAATAATCTAGTTGAAATTAAAATTTGATGTATATTTTAACAAAATCATCTTCCTAGCCCATGATCCTATCTGTGAAATTTACTCTTTAAGAGATAACATTACCTTCCAATAGAAGGTACTTTAGTTATAACATCATGGGTGCAATGTGGCTTCAAGACAAACAGAGACATCTTGTTCCTGCATGTGTACTCTTCCAGATTTGCTGTTCTCTTGTTCATTCACATACTTTGCTAACAGAAATTTTACAAAAAGAGCTTTGTCTCTCTGAATCCTCAAGATTATAAATATATTCTCTCCTGTGTAAGGAGTGACTCCTAATACACAGGCACATTAAAAAAAAATCAAATCTATCTAAGAGTGAAGAATCCTCCCCCCACCCCAGTGGACTTAATAGTTTCAAAGAATAAATGTGTAATAAATCTGAATTAAATTGGACAAAACTGCACGTTTGGTGTAGTTTTTAGCATGCCTCAACCATCTCTATAAGTATATTTATGTATTATTCTGTTTATAACATTATATTGCATGTATGCAACTATATATGTGTGTGCAGGTGCACATCTGTGCATATATTGATGCCATGATTAAATGTGGCTGGTTCCTCAACTACTGGCTAGCTTATCTTTTAAGACATGATCTTTTAATGTCCTGGCCTACAACTTGGCATGCAGAGGTTCCTAGAGTCAGTTTTTTTGGCTCCCCAGCTCTAGGATTATAAATGTATGTAGCATAGCATATTGTATCTGAAGACTAAACTCAAGTCCCTATATCTGCAAGAGAAGTGTTTTCGCCCTTGTCCTATCTCCCCACCCCTCCATATTAGTATCTCCAATTTTGAACTTCCAAGTTCTAACACTGCTTAGAATATATCCACAAAGTTCCTTGGTATTTTTATCTGTTCTCATTCTCTGCCCATGAACTCCATCAATGTGATGCATCTTTAACACAAGCTTGTTATATAGTGAGAAGATAGATACCACAAGCAACAGATAAGAAGATGACAGTTTTCTGTGTCATGTAAAAATGAGGAAATTCATCGAAGTTTTTTTATTTTTCCACTTTCACACTAATGTTTCATATTTTGCAAAGCATCTTTGCATATATAATCTAGTTGGATTAAAGCATAATCCTTTGATTTTGATCTTATCATTGTTATAATTAGCCAGGTGTGTGTCATATGATATAAGATGGTTTTTATAACTATAAAATTGGATAAAACTTGGTAACATAGGGACCAGAACTCACTTTCTGGACCTAAAATTTTTTTCTTTGAATTTAGCTGTATCATATATAGGACTGTTATTTATTTTATTTTATTTTATTTTATTTTTAAAAAGTGTAGTATGGGACTGGGGAGATAGTGTAGTGTTTAAGAGTGTATTGCTTTTGCAGAGGACCTGGTTCAATTTCCAGCAGTAAGGCTGGGCAGCATGCATCCTGTTAAAACTCCAGCAGCAGGGGCATCTGACACCGCTCCTGATCTATGCCAACTAGGTCATATATCTGGGAATAATTTTCAATTATTTATATGAGCACCTTCATTTAATTTTTAAGTTGTTCATGACCTTATTTTTAGTTCAATAATACTTCTATTGAACTATTTGGTTGCTTACAGAAATGTATTAAAGCAACAAACATGCATATTGTCATAAAATGTATTCACTTCTTAATAGACAGTAGCTTATTCTCTACAATCTTGCTCAGCAGTTTGTTTTTTCACATTACCACTACATTTAAAGTTTACATGCAAACTCCCTTTTTTTTTAAATCTTGGAATGGGCAGTTTAATAAACCATTACAGGTCAGCATAGCCACACTCATACCTGCCCCTCACCCTCCCACACACACTTGAGAGAATGTGTAGTTCAAACCCAAAGGGACTGGTTATGAGAATAACAACTGAATTAGATTTTATTAACAGGAAAGAAAACATTTTAAAAGTAGAGGCCCATTATTATTTTAAACAACACTGTTCCTTAGGATATCCTGCTAACTTGTTACGTGTGATAAGATTGAAGAGGAAAGGGCCTTGTCTTTTCGGGGCATCAATCTTCTTGATGGCCTCTCAGTAAGAAATGGCCTAAAGTTTGAGTGGAGTCCGGTGTTCAGGTGATAAGAAAAACTAAAAAACCAATGTTTTCATCCTTTATGATATAATTGAAATGTTTTTCTTTTCCATTTGTACATTCAATTTCTATTATCCTGATTAAATAATGATAAAATTTCCAGCATATTTATTGTGTAATTATTCAGATTTCAATCAGCAATTTTTCCGAGCATTAAAATGAAATGACTTGTTAAACTGTAGCATGTGCCTTTCCATTTTCCAATAATGCTTAGAAGTTAATAACTTCTTTTTAAAATTTAAATATAATAACCTAATAGGTAACCAGCATGCTGTGGCATCTAGCACATGCTGAGTACCAGAATCATTTAAGTGTTACTACAGTATTTCTTAGCATCTGCCTTCCGGCACATCACCTCCTTCACAATGCATCTGTGTGTGTCCTCTCCTTTTGCAAATCTCACTTGCCTTTTTCTCTTGAGGTTACATGCCATTGGACTTAGGTCACATTCTACAGAAGAAAAATCTCATCTTAAGTTTGTGAGATACATCTGTGTGTGTGTTATGGGGTGTGGGGGAAACTTTTCCAGGTAAAATAACATGACAAATATGGACACATGAATTGATGACCACCATTCAAACCACAGCAGGAGTAAAAAAGATTCCCTTATACAAGTCTTGAAATTTCTGGTCATTTACAGACAGGTACAAAAACCTGTTGATAAAGGGCATAATAATCCGCAAATTAGAAACCTGGCCAGCCCATTGTCGTTTATGCACAATCTCTAACACGCTTTGTGGATATATCAAATGCAAATCCAATCTGTAAATGTGTGTTCCTCTTCCCTCCCACTTTGAAGTTAACAGAGGCTACGTAGTGCCAGACTACCACATTTTCTGGCCTCCAACTTTTGCTTTAATCTTCTGAGAACATTTCATATGTCAAAGTTCTTTTTTCTTTTTCTTTTTCTTTTTTTTTTTTTATTCGAAGAGAGAAAACCATGGCCTTATCTGCATGAAGGAGGCGGTAAAGTAGCTTCTATGATACCAGGTCCCATGAGGTGACAGTATTGTCTCAGATAACAGCATAACCCAAATGAATACATATATTTTTGGTTTATTTTATCTCTAAGTCATTTGCCTTATTTTTCTATAAGAAAAGTATGTATTAAACTTAAAAAAAAACCTTTTCTGTCTATTTTAAGCTGTTCTGCCTCAAATTTATAGAAAATGATAGTTTATTCTCATGTATGAGACTAGGTGAATTTGCAAAAGTAATATGCATGCACACATATGCTTTCACATGTATGCAAAAGAGACTTAATCACTGACTGGGATGATCAGTGGCTAATTAAGTTACAATAATTAAGTTAAAGTGCTTTACAAACTCTAAAAATTAGACATTTATTGCCTGGAATAGGTCACTCCAGTCTATGTGAACTTCATAATGTTTTTACCCTGGAACTTTTTCTTCCAACTCTATCATGGTGTGCATTGCTTCAATAATTAACAGCGCATGAATGTAGGTATGTTGGTGATTTAATGTTTTGCCTCTCAATGGCTAAACATAGTCAATTATAACTGCATTGAAATGAAAACAAATAATTATGGGTAATAGAAAATATGAAAAACTGTGTGTATAAATAAATTTGGTTCTCATATTTTGCACAGTCTATCAAAATTATGAAGTCGTAGGTGCTAACAGGAACGATGCTCAGGCGGTCATCAGACTCTCTGCCTTTCTTCAAAAGACAAGCGATTTCTATCCCCATGATCTATTAAGGCACATTTTCCTTACCATGTGACAGCTAAGGCGAAACTGATAAAAAAAATATCGATCCCCTTTCTTAAACAACGACACATGGACATAGATGCTTAATAAGTGCCTTTTCAGAACCATTATGAGAAAACACTAGCAGCCTGGGTCCACAAAAGTAATTTATGACAGCAAGGTAAATGGTGTCCAAAATTGCCTTAGAGATATTAGCCATGGGGCAGCATGACACAAGCCTTTCTCTACCCTAGGCGAAAGCTCTGATAAAATGAGGCATCTTGAGTTTGGGCTTAGTTGCTTATTGTTTCTGCTTCAAGTACATGCTGATTGAGATCTTCTGTCAGTGAGTTAACAAAGGCAGTGGAAGGAGAAACTGCAGAAGAGTTAGTGGGTGTTATAGGAACATAGTCAATAGGACATCTTCTGTCTCACACATCCCTCCCTAGCCTTCGTCTTATTTGGTTCATTGACTAAAAGTCTGGAATGGTGAGGTATATCATTTACCATGTTCTAACATTAATGAAGATAATAACGTACAGCACCTTCTGTGATATCCCTGCTAGAGAGAGAGAGACAGAGAGAGAGACAGAGAGAGACAGAGAGGGAGAGAGAGACAGAGACAGAGAGGGAGAGAGACAGAGAGAGAGACAGAGAGAGACAGAGAGGGAGAGAGAGACAGAGAGACAGAGACAGAAAGACAGAGAGGGAGAGAGGGAGAGAGAGAGAGATTTGGACAAGTTGCTGTGTGATAAGGTATTGTAGGATAAAATAAAAGAATTATTGAGAATAGTGAAATCAAATTATAAGCAAAACTCAAGTATGCTGGAATTTTTAGCCATTTGTAGAATTGAAAGATAGTGTCAGGGCTAAGCAAATACATTGTGCTGATTAATTTTCTTAGTGTGAAATATTAAAATATTTTAAAATAGAGATTACTGCCTTAAGTAAAACTTCTGTATGATTAAGCCACCAATAGTTTCCATTTCCTTTGAAAGTATTTAAGTGTTTAAATCAAATAATAAGGAGCAAAATAAAAACTCTTTCAAATAAAAGAAAGAGTACTTGTGTTTGGTCATTACTCTGTGTTGCCTAAATTTTGAAGAATATGGAACCATCAAAAGCAATGAAAACTTACTTCAGAAGGGTAATAGGATTTCCATTATACTGTGCGGGAAGTTACATTTTTTATTGCTTCTTTTCTTCAGTTTCCTTTTTATGTGAAAACACTGGATGTTTAACTTTTTAAAATACATTTTTTTAAGCTAATGAGAGTGATTATTTTAATTGTAACTTAGAAACAATACTTTTGGATTCCAGCCTTCCTGTTCAGATACTTTTAAAAAATTAATGAAGAAGACAGGAGAGAAATATAAGCAAAAGGAGGTTTCACTTGTCGATTCTTCATTCATCTTATTAAGACTATGTTTGGATGATAGAAAGGAAGGGTTAACTGAGAAGAAAACATCCTGACAGACAAAACATTTCTCTTGTATAAAGCTTTAGAAATACTCTATTGTCAATCCAAACAGAACAAACTAAAATGAGATAATTGGGAAGGCGCCCATAAAGTCAGCCTGAATATATTATCACAACTATATATGAGATAATATTTGTTTTAAAAAGATTCTATGGCACTGTAAACTCAGTCTCATTAGAGACTGCATTTAAAAGGCTTATAAAGTTACTCATTAATGTTATCTTGTTGTATCTCCACAGCTTTTTCATTAAAGAAAATTCAGCAGAAAGCATTTTCTCCTGATAGCAGGAACCAATTTGCAATAAATGTTCTGGAAACCACTGGGGAAGCCATTACTGAGGTCTAATAAAAACAGACAAGCGTAACTTGTTCTATATTTTTGTTTCAATCACATACAGATGAGACCCCACTTTCCACACCAACCGCAAGAGACAGCATCGACAAACTTTCTCTAACTGGGCATGGACAACCACTACCTCCCGGCTTCCCATCTCCCTTTCTGTTTCCTGATGGCCTGTCTTCCATAGAGACCCTTCTCACTAACATACAGGTAGGTTTCTTTTCACTGTGTGTGAAAGGAGCATGAAACACAAACACATGAGAATTAGTTTTCTAAAATACAAACTGTTTCAAATAATCATCTTGAGATTGTCTGATCAATGGTATTAAACATTTCTACACAAAATTAAATTTTATCTGTCTACGCTAGCCAAATTCTTGTAGAAATACACAACAGATACTTTATACTGTGTCACAATAAAGGTCCACAAAACTGATATGAGCACTTATGAAAAGCACCCCCCTCACAAACTTTCTCTTTATTGCCAAATAATGGGACCAATTTAAGTATATAAATTTGTCTGACTTACCAAATGACAGCATACAAGTTCTAGTAAATATTTAGATATTTTTAAACTTCTGGCCTTCCAGTGAGGAAATGACATGTTTAGTCATTTTAAATATGTCTAACATAGAAGATTCCTAAATAATCACTTCTTTCATAAATAAGTTTGTTTCAGTTAGTAAGGACTCTTCAAAGAATAGACTTCAAAAAGGCATAGAAAGGTTTCTACGGATTTCCTATGTGGCCCTCAGGATGTATATTTTACGTACAGTACATTATGAATCAAAAATACTTAGAGTTAACAATAACATAGTGCAGGGAGCCAAGATAATAAAAGTGTTTGGGATAGAATAAAGCATAGTTTTCTTGCCACGCATGAAGGCATCATGTGGACCCCAGATGGGGCTTTCCTTCTTACTTCCCCATCTTAGGAGGAGCTGGAAGAATACACAAGATATAGACGCTGTCAGCCCTGCACTCTTTCCTCTGTTATATTTTCTTAAACACATTTCCTACCATATTAAACTTTGCCCCAGTAGAAACGTAATTAATTTTATTTACCTCTCCAAGGACATAACAGAAGGCCTTTAATGTAACATATCTTCTCATCTATTAATATGACATTTTTAATATGAATGTAATTAGAATTGCAAGACCTGTATTCAACATCAAGTTTTTTATATTTTGTTAATTGAAAAAAGTCATCAGTCCAAAGTCATTTCTATCATGGCCAAATTAGTGTTTATATCTGAAAGTAAACATGAGACACTTTCCCTGAAATTTTACCCATATTACAAGTAAAGGTCTCTTTTTAAGACAAATGCTTTCTGAGAATAATGGGAATACCACAACTGGTCAAACTACAGATTAAGAGTCAACCAAATGTTCAGCCCTACATGTAATATATGTACCATATCTCTGCCTTCTGTTTCGGGGATCCTTCGGGAAAAGGAGGGAACAGACTTAAGAGGAAGGGGAAGCTGGTGCCTCTAAGAAACAGTGTTTGGGGGACATAGTAGGAAAATTGCATAACAGATTAAACGATTTACACGCAACCGATGCAAGCTCAAGGCAGACAAAAATCTAACTAAAGAATAGAACCTTGATGCCCCAGGAAAGCTGGATGCTGGCAGGGGTGAGGTGGGTGTGGTTGGGTGAGTGTGTGGGTGGGAAGCACTCTCTCAGAAGCAAAGGGGAGGGACTGGAGAAGAGGGAGAAGGGAAGGGAATGGGAGACATTTAGAGCATAAATAAATGAAATAATTAAATAAGAGAAAGAGACAGGGAGACCGAGACAGAAAGACAAAGACAGAGAGAGTCAGTGAGAGAGTGAGAGTGAGACAGAATCAGAGACAGAGAGAGACAGCAAGATTGCGACAGATAGAGACAGAAAGTGGGAGAGAAGAGGGAGAGAGCAAGCAAGAGAGTGAGAGCGAGAGACTGAGAGAGACAACAGAGAGACAGAAAAACAGACACAGAAAGAAAGGCAGACAGACACTGAGAGGGACAGGGGAAGACAGAGACAGACAGACAGGCAAAGAGACACACAGAAGGAAAAGAGACAAATTTGGGTGTGCAGATAAGGGGGTAGATCTGGGAGAAGTGAGGGTAGGGGTGAATATGATTTAAACAGATATAAAATTCTCAAAGAACTAATAAATTAAGAAAAGTAGAGAACAGTATTTTATTCTATGTATAACTCCATATTAAGCTAACTTTGAACAGTCTAACTTGATTTGAATTTCAGCACCAAATAAAATCCAGTTTGTGTTACAAAGCATCTTACTCCTCTGAGGAATGGCTGCACAATAGGCCTGAGTACTGTGCTAACATCCACAGATCTAAGTCAAGTATTGATAGTTAGGGCGTATCCACCCACCCACAGTATGCTAGGAGTATTTAGACTATGCATGCTATTCCCATAACTTCTAACTAAGTATTTATTTTAGAAAGAAAGAGAAAATCAAATGTACATATTGTAGGCAAATTAAATATGTATTTAAGTATTTAAGTATTCTAAACCTGCTTTCTTTTTCAAACATATGCCCCGAGGACATAGCTTAGGAAAATTACCTATAGGATGATAAGCAAAACAAGCTAAAGTATTAATTTTTGGGTTTTATTGATTGAGATTTGGAACTATTAAAGCTAGGTCATCAATCTAAAATTCCTTAATTAAAAATTATATGTATTTACATCAGTCTTAGCATGTCTATATAGACATAGTGTTATATGCCTATAAATATTTAAAACACCCTCATGTACACATTCATGAACATATGTATACATAAAATAAAACTAAAACATAAAATCAGAGTTCCAAACACAGAGAAACAAATACAAATGCATACTGATAATAATATATGTGTGTGTGTGCGCTGATTTTTTGATGATTTCAAGTAAGTTTGTAAAACACCACATGCTAACTCTTATTATTGGCCCATTTATTGAGTAATGGCATTATCCAAGGTGTCATATAAAATGCTTAGACAATCATGAGCCTGGCTTATTAAATATAGAATATGAATATGTTTGCTGTCTGAATTTTAATTTGGGTAATTAAAATCCGCCCCCCTCAATTTTTGTCTTCAGGTTCAAGTATGTATAATTGAGTTCTCTGCTTTCTGTATCAGAACTGTAACACACTCATATAGTCAACTTAATGCTCTATGGTTATCTGAAAAGTTCCTTGTTGCCATGAAGAGTAATTTCCCAAATTCCTTTAAAATATTGTTTATAGCATCGTTTTCAATGCAAGTGATTTTACAGTATAGTATTTGTTAACAACTTTTAATAATTAAATCCGTGATGATTGCTACAGATGTGTCCTCCACAATATCATTTTAATGATTTCCATCTCTTTCTACTTTAGAAGTAAGACTTATGGAAAATGTATTTGCATGTAAAAATTGAACTCTCATTACAATATTTTATTAATGCTTTAAGAATTCAGGACCTAGAAGAGTTGTAGAGTTTGATTTGTATCACTGGAGTATTTTACAAACTAAAAGTGAAAAGGAAAATATGAATAACAAAAATGAATAACAGTAATTAATGTTAAGGGAGGAATAAAATTTCATTCCATTTCTTTTTTTAGAACTTGTATTTTTACATGGTATTTACATGGTTTATTCGGTATAGTACATATACAGCTTTCTGTTTCAGTGTAGTCCCTGGACAGATTACAAGGCAGTTTAATATGAGGAAATGTTTTAGAGTCAAATACTTGGATGGGACACCTTCAAATATTGGCTGAAAATAGAATACACTCAATTGGATTCTCATCTTAAATCACTAAACTTCAAGTCTTAGAACTGACAGTATAATTACTTGTTTGTGCCTTTTTTACCCCCAAACCAGTGTATACAGTGAAAATGCAAATTCATTATAGAATGAACAGAAGTGAAGCTAGTGAGGCAATTCAGTGGGAAGGACACTTCTGACTTACCCATAGTAGAGTTTAAGTTTAGATTCATAAGTAAAAGTTGAAATAAAAGAGAGGATGAAGACAGTACATTTAGTTATAGATAGTTATTTCTAAAGATGCTTATATTAAAGGGTTCATGGTGGTTTGTGTGCAGAGAGAAGTTAAGAAAGTGGAACTGGTTCAGTGGTAGAGTGTTTGGCTTGCCTAGCATGTTCAAGGCCCCATGTTCAATCTTCCAGTGTCACCAAAAATAACACCACTAAATCAGAAATTAACCAATGTAGGAAATCCTGAAAGAGATGGTAGAAGGAGAAAAGGACAGCCCAAATTTTATTTACCCTGGTTTAATAATTAAGTATAACACAACTACGGCATTTGAGAAGCACTTTGCGTTTGAGTGTGAGAGGAAATACAAGGAAATAGAACTCGCCTAAGTATCACAACTGAGAAACTCTCATTATCCATCTCCGAACCAGCATCATCATAGCACACAAATTGTTTTACGTTGCCTTTTACGTTCTGTGAAAAAATGAAGAGCTTGTTTACTTGCCTTATTCATATAAAGTTTATTTGAACCTACCTAGAGAATAACATTATATCCAAAGCCTAGCTGCTTGTTTATTTGCCTTATTCATATAAAATTTATTTAAACCTATCTAGAAAATAACACTGTATCCAAAGCCTGACTAGGTTAAAGTTGCCAATATTGGTATTACATCCTTTATGATTATGTAATGTGATTTTCTTTCTTTTTTTCCTCATACAATTTTGGGCAAGACTAAAGTAAAAATAATACTAAAGTATACCCAGAATTCTTAACACCACTGTGATGGTACCAATAATGATAGTTCAAATCCTGGACTATATCCCTTATTTGCTAAACATTATTTACAGTAGCAACAATAGTATGACCAATACTAGTAAGAAAATATAGTGTGCCAATTGCAATGGTTCTATACAGTTTAAAATACTGACGTATTTATTTTGTACATGTGGCGGTGATTAAAGGAGGGGGTTGTCATGGTGCACACATGGAGGTCAGCAAGGAACTTACAATTGGTTCTTTCCTTCCTTCCATCATTTGTGTTCTGGAAACTGAACTCAGTTCATCAGACTTGACTGCTAGGTCCTATATCCACCCTGCCACCTAACCACATACAGTTCTATTTTACAATGATTCTTCTACATCTTTGGATATCGTGGCTGTGCATATAAGGTTATTGAGGTAGATATGGTAATAGTGATTTCAGAGCACTGGCTGACTTACTATAAGCACACATGACTCACAAGGTGGACTTAAACACAGAAGGGATGTTTCCTAGGAAGAACGTCATTGATTAACTTTGGGAAGCTCTGTAATATTAGACTGAGAAAATTTTAATAATATTTCTGTCATAGTTCATTACTTCGTGCTGTCATTTTTTTTCTTTCTATTATCAAAAGTTTGATTTTCAGGACTTTCACATAGCTGATGCTCTGACCTAAAGCCCTAGACTAGTAAAGTCTTAGGTGAATCTCTGAGCCCTCTGGACCTTTCTCTTTTAAGTTTTAATATTTTGTTGGGCAAAGGAATTGCTTCTAGTCTTCCTCAGATGGGAAGTTTTACTCATTTTTCTCTATGGCACATTATTTGGTAGAAATTTTATGTCACTTTCAAAAACAAATTTGAATATAACACAAAAGTAGAATAAGGAAACTTTTACTCATGGATAGAGCTGGTGTGTCTAAATCTTGGCATTCATATGAGAATTTCTAGAAGTCCTCTCATGTGCTGTCTGAATTGTAGAAACTGTAGTAACACTGTAAGGCTCACTGCAGTCACCCACCTCGGCAATTTTATGAGGTGGTTTACCTTCTGGGGGGAAAAAGAAAGAAGAGAAAATATTTTAGCTAATAAGAATTTGTATGATCATGAACATCAATCACAAATATTGTGAAAATAAATCTGTAGACAACCAACCATTGTCTTTTACCATTGTTGTGCCTCAGAATAAACCTCAACTCTATTTCCTTAGAGCTATCACCCAACTTCAGTGTTATGAGAATATAAAGACCCTTCAGAGGAAAAAAAAAGTCATGCTTGAAACTTCCCCCTCTTAACTGTAATATAAAATGTCATAGCACTGGACAGATATAGTCCTTCCATGTGAGACCACATGGTTACTGTAAATTTCTGCACACCACCTACCTGGAACTGCAACAGAATTTACACAAATTTGAGAATATTGGGACTGAGAGTTAAATGGTGTCTTAAGAACATGTAGATGTTGTGAACGCTGCTTGGTGTTGCTTTTTTCCAGTCTCCTGTTGCACTGATCTTGAATTAGCAGTCTGTATTTACATTGTTATGCACAGACTTACTGCTGGCAATGCCTTTCCATTGTGTATGGGTGAGTCTGGTCCTTATGCAGACTTTAGTTCACACTGGACTCCTACTGGTGTGCTTTAATTTAAAGTCTATATTTTAAATTGCTTATATATAGTCTTTATAGAGCATAAGATCCTAAAAGCTAATATTTTTCAGACACAATCAAAACACCATTGGCAACAGTTACCAATAACTGTAACAAAAGCATAAAGTAAATGTTAGTGCTCCGAGCAACTTCATCCTTTACAAACTGATATTAATAATAAAATCACACAGATTAGAGCTTAACATTAGTCAACGTGTTTATTTGTAATGATTATTTCATATTTAAGAACACCAAAATATTGTGTCTTGTCACCCAAGGACAATAATAGTTTAATAGTAATTTATTTTAAACAGCTACTGATAACACAACCAATCAACACATTAAGTGGTGCCAACATTGGCATCTTGCTAAATAATCTCTAGACATTGCAGCGAGAGGACATCTTTCAAAGATAAGTCAACAAGAGCAATCAGAGCAGAAAATTAGAATTTGGTATCTTAGAATTAAAATACAGCTAAACTAAAGTTTTAATTGGGGTGATCTGAAAGGGCACTTGATGTAATGATCTCTTTCATTTGTTACTAATTGTTTGTTCCTGGTGCAGAAGAAACATATACAGGAATGTTACTGAATTCAGTTAAGATGTCAGTTTCCTTAGAAGCTGTATTTTATTATTAAGCAACCAGAGAGTGGGGGTGGAAGAGCTGCTACATAGAAAAAAATTAAGCCAGAAAACTCTAGGTCGAACATAGCACACAATAATTATATATATATATATATATATATATATATATATATATATATATATATATATATATATATATAATGGCTTTGAGTGTATTAATAGTTACGCTGTTCTGCTGGAGACAGGCTATCTGTCTATATTCTCGTTCAAGTCAAGCCAAAGTTGGAATTCCTGGTTCAAAGTTTTCACACTGACTTTAAAAAAAAAAAAAAAAAGTTGAATCCTTGAGAATGTCTAGCAATGGCATTAAATTCCACCTCCTGTGTAATTTCAATAGCAAATTTCAGACTGGCACATTCACAGACCATGACAAAATACTTTATACTCCAAATATAGCATTTTGCATTGCTGAATTCATGGTGATAGAATTTTTAACTGCAATTTTCAGTAATAACTTTGGACCTAAATAACTCTGACAAAGCACACGGGATTTTTTTATATGTCGACTGTGTGCTCACATTTTACATTTAAAATATGAAGGAACAGCTAAATTTGATGAAAATTATACACCAGAAAAGTACATATCCCTATGATCAGTTGTAAGGCTAAATAAGTTTTGTTTTCACTAAACTCTTACTTGCCTGTGAAATACTCTCCTAATATTATTCTCAGATTATTAAAGTACTTTTAAGGTTTTTATAAAGATGACTAATAGCTAATCTTTTGTTCTAGATGCCTTAATTATATTATAGCCTCAAAAATAGAGCAGAGTGATCATTTTAATTTTTGAGTATTTTAATATTTTAAAATTATGGGCATAGTTTGGATTATTGGGGACTGAATGCTAAATAGTAACAAATATCCTTGCCTTTGTCAAAAACTTACATTACCGTGGAAGAGGGATGATATAAACCAGTGAATACATAGATATCTAATAATATTAATTGTGAACCTAATGATAATGATTAAGAAAGGCTAACAACATCTACATGAAGGGCATTTCTGGTTGGATGATTAGAGAAGTCTTCTGAATTGTGGCTTTAGGCAAAGGTAAAGTAAAATGGGGGTGTGAGCCATGTGAAATTCTAGAGGGAAGAGAAAGCTTCCTACAGCAGACACAGATAGTTGAAGTGAGGAACACAATGAAAGACAGCTTTTGTAGGGAACAAAATAAAGGGAGGCTCTAGGGAGAAGTTGGGGAGGAAAAGGGACCTAACAGATGCAGGCAGAGTTGCTGGACACTTTTCCACTTGGCCCCGGGTGAGCATGCCTGACCCACACAGCAGGGAACCCCGAGGCCATACCCTGTAGCCCTGGGGTTATTGGAGAAAGGGAATAGGGAAAGAGGTTCCCAACACTGATGAGAGTGGTGCAGCGGATCTTGATGGAGCAGAGACACTCTATGGTTTAAGAGCTTTATTGGAGTGAGTGAGTGAGAGAGAGAGAGAGAGAGAGAGAGAGAGAGAGAGAGAGAGAGAGAGAGAGGGAGGGAGAGAGGGAGAGAGGGAGGGAGGGAGAGAGGAAAGGAAAGGAAAGGAAAGGAAAGAAGAAGACAAAGAGAAAGAGAAGAGGAAAGAGAAGTGAGAGGTAAAGGAACAAAGGAGTAAGAGCAAGAGAGCAACTTGGGGGCCTAACAGCCCGTTTTATGGACTTTACTGTTGCTAGGTAACTGGGGAGGAGTTTAGCCTGAAGGTCAGAAGCTTGGGCCATTGCTTTTACATGACTACTGACCATGCTTCTCTTGTGGGGGCTGTGGGAGGTGGTAACTTAGGCAGGGGCCAGAGTTCCAGGATCATGAGGGAATGCCTACCGTGTCATGAAGGTGAATTATGACCATCTGGGTTCAGACCTCAGCTCGACTGGAGGCCAGACTGCAATTCCCTACAAGTTTTAGAGGGTGTGTCCTTGTTGGGGAATGGTTGCATAAATTTGAAGATGCTGTCAGCCTACCAGGCCATGCTGCATGGCTCCTATAGAACTGTTCCTGGCAACTTTTCCCATTTGTATTTTATAGTATGCTTTGGTGTGACACTTATTATCTTTTTCAAAAGCTGAGTAGTCTACTTCAAACCAATGAACCCACATACCATAAATATTTGTCTTTCTGAATAGTTTAATTAGACTTAGAAGGTTTTCTAGTTTGTTTTAATTGTTGTATTTATGCATTTGTGTTTGCAGGAATTGAATACATCTAAATAACTAACAAAATGGGTTTTATACCAAAGTATCCTTATGCTGAATACCTTCTTTGTCCAGGGCCTCTTGAAAGTTGCCATAGACAATGCCAGAGCTCAAGAAAAGCAGGTCCAACTGGAAAAAACAGAGCTGAAGATGGATTTTTTAAGAGAAAGAGAACTAAGAGAAACACTGGAGAAACAGCTGGCCATGGAACAAAAGAACAGAGGTACCTGTGAAAGTCCACACAATTCCAAAAGTTTAAGTGAAATATTTGACATAATAATACTGTTCTGTGTTTGGTTGTTTAATTTTTGCTACATTGCCTGTAACAAAGCTTAGAATAGTACTTGATTCCCAAGTTTATTGTATTTATGAATGTTCAAAGTCCATACTATCTTCTGTTTTCTACCTCAGGATTGGGTATATCTATCCATATCATTGGTCATATAGTTTTTCATTGCTTATAGGGTTTAATGAATTCATATTCCTTAAGATAAGAATGGGCTCTGATAAGATGAGAACTCTGACAAAGAATGTTGTGTTCACTCACAGTTGCTCTTTGAAAACCTCAGGAGTTAAAGTCATAAAACTAAAATAGAAAAGACTGATTATTCAAGCAAAGCAGGTTTGGTGAGATATTTATCAACTGACATGGAAGCTTGATGAATATCTGAGCAAACGACTGAAGTTAAGCGTTTGTATAATTTTCCTTCTGAATGCTTCATTTTCATTCAACAAGGTCAAGTACATGAAGTACAGATCAAAATGAATTCTTATTGGATAAAAATAATGGCATTATTGATCTGCAAATTGTTTCTTTTACAATATTGTACTGGTCATCGATAAATAATTTTGAAGGTCATTCATATTTGTGTATTTATTTTTTACATGAATTTGACGATGACAACCAATCTCTCCTTCGATTCAGCTACATGATTTCACAAGATCTGTAGAAAAGGGTGATTTCCCTTTCCTTAATTTTATAAGTATCCATTATAAATTCTTCAACTGTCCACCTTTCATGTTTGAGGTGGTCATTTAAAGATCATTGTTTCTGTTTTAGAATTTCCACAGTTATTGCATTAGTTGTAATAAGTCATTATCTACTAGGTGTCTGAATTCAGCATTTTAGAGACATCATCATACATCACATAACACTCATTCAGTATATAACATGGTATAAAATAATATGCATATGCATAGATTTAAGGACTAAAATAATTCAAGCATGATAATAGATGTGTGTAAAGTGAATGAGGATGTTTGAGCAAAGAGATGAATCTGTGGAACCATTTTTGATGAGAGAGCCAAATTTCTACTTTTTTCTAACCTGAATAAGATTCATATAAGATTAAATGATAGGCCGTAGGATTTCTAAAATAACCTTTGGAGACTGGCAAGTCTAGTAAGACCAGGTTTTGCCTTCAGTATTATTCCTCTAACCACTAGAGGGCAAAAACATCCACAGATCACACCCTGAATCTCCTCCCATTTAATTAACTTCCAACAGTAAGCTGAAAATAATAATTATTCATACTTACCCACTATAAATGTATCTACTCATAAAGTGTGTTATCCTGCAGACAACTGGTTCAATCTTATTTCAGGCAATCATATAGGAGGAAATTGAATGGTAAATGGCTCAGTGCTGTGTATTCATGTTTCATGATCATGTGTTATTTATAAACTTGTTTCAAAACTACTATATCTTTTCATGGATAAATAATATAACATTTGGAAAAAGAACTACAAGTACAGTAAAATAAGAATATTATTTCATTCTTATATGCAGAAAATTAGCATTATTTTGAATCAGTGCCAATTATTTCATAGATAACAATGTAGTCAATGCCCATTGGGGGTAAAATTATTTGAGATATGTGATACAAAAGCCAATGAGCTCAAGGGTTAATGGGCTGCCATCAACGTAGACCGAATGATGATACAAATGAGACATGGGGAGTAGAAACTGAAACTAAATATTTACTGGAACACTTTCCTACCTTTACATGCCTATTAAATATGAAATTAAGTAAATGCATTGTTCTTCAGTGGGTCACAAGACACAGAGCAATTTCTCTTTATAGCTAAAAGACTAAATTTGTCATAGTGGTTATTAATTATCCAGATAGATAAGTTTTAAAGAATTAACATTTGCCACCATTTCTTCCTAAGTCCATCTACATAGGTGTAGACAGAGTAAAAACCGTTTAATCTATGGATGTACACTTTGATTGTTCATATTGTTATTATTTGTTGATCAGCATTAAACACCACTATTCTAATCATCTCATGGGAGAAAATGTATCATAAACAACTTCAGTATCATACTACACTTTTTCATACAAAACCATGTCGTCGGTAGAACATTATAACTTCAAGGAAGATTTGCTATAGACTCTAACATCAACAAAATGAAGCTATAATATGTTTCCTTGAAACATGTTATAGTATTACCCAGGAAGGAATCAATTTTAGAAAAAAATAATATTGCTGATTATGTTGATATCATAATTATGTTAAAATGACTACTTTTACATATGAATAGCATATGTTATTCATCATATACATGCAATATTCTATATTTTATAAAATCAGAAGGAATAATTATTAAAAATCTAGTTGTTGTTTTTTTTTTATTATTTCTGGTTTCTTTCAGCAGCATTTGTAGAGGTACTGCCTCCTGAGACGAGGAACACACATACAACTATTGTGTGTGCTGTATAATGTGCACACAAAAATATGCACTATTGAGTGTACGCTGCAGTGAACTGACTGCAAGCAGAGACTAAGCCACAACTTTTATGTTTAACAAGCTCCCTGTATCAGTGAACACAGAATTTACTATACTTAGTACCGTCTGTTAAATTTATCTCTTCATAGGACAATTGAGCCGTTCTTGTAGTTATTTAAGGGTTAAATATAGAATTGGCTCTTATGAACATATTCTTTGGGATAATTTAAGGTGAAGTTGGGACTTGGGATTTCCTCTTTGTAGCCAGACTCTGATCTATAAGGAGAAATGAATATTATAAGGATTATTGACCATTTGTAAATCAGCATCATGACAGACCCGAAAAGTAATTTGCAGGTTTCTCTTCCAGCCATCGTTCAAAAGAGGCTAAAGAAGGAAAAGAAAGCAAAGAGAAAACTGCAGGAGGCACTAGAATTTGAGACAAAACGCCGTGAGCAAGCAGAGCAGACACTGAAACAGGCAGCTTCAGCGGACAGTCTCCGGGTCTTAAATGGTGAGAACATGCATGGTTTTGCATACGCAACTTTGATTTGCATTAGAGGAAGGACAATGTTGGACATGTGCTTGTGAGTGTGTATATGTCTAGGTCTCATGTGCTATTTGATAGGTGATTTGATCATTGTGTGATTTGATCTCATTATCTGGGACTTGGCATTGCTTTTCTGCTTCTCAAAATTCATTTCTACAGAAAAAGGATGCAAGATTAATCTAAGAACCGTTACTTCAGTCTATCATATGTCCAATTTTACTTTATGTATCTACACCTTCCGAAAATTCTTATAATTACCATTCTGTTAAATCTTGAAAATAGGAGATTTACATGGTTTTAATTCTGTATCAAACGAACAGGTAGCTCTTGTTTTTAAAAGGCAATAGGAATCAAATGAAATCTATGTCCTTTCTTAATTCTTTATGCTTTTAGACTCCCTGACCCCCGAGATAGAAGCTGACCGCAGTGGAGGGAGAGCAGATGCTGAAAGGACAATACAAGGTAGGAATTTGCAGAGGCTATAAATCTAGATCTGGCTATATGAGTTTTTCCTCTGCTTTAGGCCGCTATTCAAGCATGTAGCCTACCATCTGGGCCACATCAAAACAAGTTCAAACAAGGTCAAGTTCATCTTGCTTGTTTATAGGACTGAATTCATTTTGTGCTGATAGATTTTCTTTAAATTAACAGGTCATTTCTGTTTATATAATGCAATTAAAAGGGAATAATTAATTTTAAACATTGTATGATTTAATATTGGACACAGTGAATGTGTTTTATTGAGTGTTTGGAGCACAATCTAATTCTGGCAGGCTGTATAACTCCATTCTACATAAAGTCATGTGCTATACAAATAGTTTTAAAATGTAAAGGTGTCTACTCATTTTTGTGACAGCCACAGCAGGATACATATAAAATAGATTCACTAAATGCTAAGAATAAGAATTATTGTTTAGGTCATATGTGGATTTTCATATGTTCTGTGTACTATAATATACATTTAATAATGAAGGTATGCTGAGCAAGATCAAATATAGGATAGTAAGGAGGTTTTGTTAAACAGCTAGAAAGCTAGATATGGTATATCGTGGAGCCTCTGGGATTGAGCAAGAATGAAATCAGAAAGCAGCGTTTACTTTCCAACACCTATTCTAGACAAATCCACTAACAACATGAATATAGAAACAGGGGGAAAAAGAGCATTTGTTTTCTATTCCAAGTAAAGATGATTCTTCAAGGGGAAATCTAAAATGATTAATGGCCACAATCTTCCCCGATGCTTTTGTTTTACATTTTAAGCTCAATCATTTTTAGGGCATCATTTGATACAAATTGTGTTACTCAGTCAGCTCCAAAAGTGTCAGCCTGGGCTTAGTGTAAAAGCAGCACACTTGTTTTGTATCCTGTAAATAATCATCCACAAATTGAAGAAATATCCCTGGGGATATAATGTTATATATTAAACCAATATTTATCTTTCTTTATGCCATAATGATTAGTTTTAATTAACAAAACTTGAATAATATGCTATTAGGAAATATTTTATTGAGTAGAAGATTAATGAAGTTCTAGATACAAAAACTATCTCCTTTTTAACAGGATGATGCATTTCACTGCACTTATGCACATCTTTTGGATCATATGAAAGAATCTACTTTCTAGGAAATGTTACTCTTCCCAGAAAGCCAATTCTCATTATGAGGAATGAGACCCTCAGTACAGGTGGAGGTAACACCAGTTCTGGTGTGTTTACATAAGGGATTATGCATACACTAATTCAGCTCATATGAAATACTCTAGTAAACCTCAGACAGTCCAGTTTGGTATAATATTTATGTAATCTTCCACTGAACATAGGCAAAAGCTATAAGGATCACACATCTCTATATGTTCATTGTCATTCATTGTTAGGACTGATGAAGCAACGGTTTTTTTTTTCCCCTTGTTTTTCTTTTTTTGCACTTGGGTGAGGTGCCACAAGCCTGTGATTTCTAGAACTTTTAGAAAATAAAGCAGAGGAATTTCAAGTGGAAAACCATCCTGGGCTATTTAGTGAATTATTTCGCAAAAATACTGAAATCACATCAAATGTGTTGCTTATATATCACAGACTATATCTGGCATAATGCACAGGCAACAGAATTTGGGTAATTAATGAAATTGTTCCTATTTTCATTTTAAATTCTAAAGTTCACATATTTCTAAACATGCATTTTAATATAATTAAAGTCTTGCTATATAAGGATGAATATTGAAAACGCAAAATTTGTATTGCTGTGATTTACGTGTGAAAAACAATTATTTTCTTTCTTTTACTTTCAAGAATGAAGCCAACTGAATAAAGTAGTAAACATAACCCAATTGCTTCAATATTTGACGATGATGATTCATTAGGTGTTCCAGTCCTTTACATCTCAAATGGTATCCCTCTTCTGGGTTACCTCTCCACAACCCTCAATCTCACGTTGGCCCTCTCTCCCCTCCCCTTTGCCACCACCCTCTCCTGCCCCTCCAGCATTCTCCTATGCTGGGACATCAAACCTCCACAGGACCAAGGGCCTCCCATTGATGTCAGACAAGGCCATCCTCCCTTATATATGTATCTGGAGACAAGAATCCTTCCCTGTACCTTGGTTGGTGGTCTAGATCCTGGGAGCTCTGTATGGTCCAACTAGCCTACGTTTCTTTCTTTCTTTCTTTCTTTCTTTCTTTCTTTCTTTCTTTCTTTCTTTCTTTCTTTCTTTCTTTCTTTCTTTCTTTCTTCCTTCCTTCCTTCCTTCCTTCCTTGTTTGTTTGTTTTGTTTGTTTGTTTTGCTTTGTTTTGTTTTGTTTTGTTTTGTTTTTGTTTTTGATTTTGATTTTTTGAGCCCTGGCTGTCCTGGAACTCACTTTGTAGACCAGGCTGGTCTCGAACTCAGAAATCCACCTGCCTCTGCCTCCAGAGTGTTGGGATTAAAGGCATGCGGCACCACTCCAGGCTACACTGTTTTTCTTATGGGGTTGCAATTCCCCTCTGCTCTGCCAGCTCCCACACCAGGGTCCCTAAGCTCAGTAGGCTGTGGAACCAAGCATCTGCATCTACATTGGTCAGGAGCTGGCAGAACCTCCCAGGAAACAGCCATACCAGGTTCCTGTCAGCAAGCTCCTCTTGGCAACAGCAACAGTGCAGAGGTTTGGTGTCTGTAGACAGGATGGATCCCCAGGTAGGGCTGTCTGCAGATGGCCCTTCCTTCAGTCTCTGCTCCATGTTTTGTTCCTGTAATTCCTTTGGACAGGAACATTTCTGGGTTAAAAGTTTTGAGATGGGTGGGTGGCCCCATCCCTCGAATGGAGGCCATGCCTGTCTACTGGAGGTGGTCTCTATAAGGTCTATCTCCCTTTCTCTGTGCGTTTCTGCTGAAGTCATCTGCACTGGGTCCTTCCCTGGCGTCTGGGACCCTCCAGTGGCTGCCTCCAGTTCCTAATCCACCACTGCTACATATTTTTATTCGATTTCCTGACTCTCTGTACCTTTCTCCTGCCCCCTCCAGTACCTGATCCTGCCCCCCCCGCCCAGTTTTTCCTCCCCCTCCTCTCTCCTTTCCAGGTGCTCCCTCCCTCTACCTCCTACGATCTTCCTGTCCCCTATTCTCTGCAGGATTTATATACCTTTCGATTGTTGATTTTAAAATTCCGATTTTATTCCTAATTCACTTTGTGCTGTTCACAGTTTTTTTTAATGATTTTTCAAAGTTAAGAGTTAAAAAGAGAATTTATGCGATGAAAAACTTTATACCTATTAGTTTCTTCTGTCTTTGCACCTCCTCCTCTTCCTCCTCCTCCTCCTCCTGTCCCCTTCCCCCCTCCTCCTTCCTCTCCTTTGGCTGGCCTGGAACTCACAGATATTTGTCTGTCTCTGCCTCCTGACTGCTTGCATTAAGGCACACATCACCACACTCTGTCCCCACTCTTTCTATTACCATTACTTCAGCTTTCTATTTAATACTTTTGAAAGAATACCAAAAACAGATTTCTCCCCCTCTAACTCCATTGAGTAATAGTAAGGTTTTTTTTCCCTTCCTCTTTTGCTTTGTTTTGTTTTGAATTTTTCTTTTTTGTTTTTAACATCAAGATTAACTTAACACATTTATAATGTACAACAGAAGAAAATTAACTGTGAACTGCACGAAACAAAGAACATTGAGTAGATAAAAAGGCGATTAAGAACGAGTCCAAACTAATTTCTCATTTATGAACCAGTCTCTGTCGTGTGTTTTGCGATCTGTGGGGTACTAACTTGTTCACAGGTTAATAATAATAATAATAATAATAATAATAATAATAATAATGAAATATAAAACATACAAACAAAAAAACAAAACAAAACAAAACACAAAACAACCAACAAAACAAACAAACCCAAACTTCCTTGCCTCACTATGTCAACCAGAGTCCCTATGCCCAGCTGTGGTGCTAGGCTCAGCTGCCTTCTTATTCCCAGTCCAACCATAGCAGAAAATCATTCTCTATTCTGAAATGACTCATCTGAATTGGTAAACAACACAAAACATAAATAACCCACAATTTTTATACTCGTCATGTATTTTTAAGATTTTAGCCATCAATAATGCCACCCTTGGCATTGGAGTGAATCATCTAGATGTTGGATGCTTAAGGACCACTCAAATGCAAGATGATTACTGTCATAGTAGCACCTAGACTAGGCGAGACAGCATCTCATGGGCATTTTGTATCACCATTTCCATAAAAGCAAAAATATGAGAAAGAAGAAAACAGAATGGTGTAAGAAATAATTCTGAAGAATAGAATCATTAATTGTTTAATGGTTAATCATTTTCTTGACTCGTGAGGTAAATCTGTTTATAGTGCACAGGGAAAAATTCTGCACTGCTGATATGGCAAATAAGTAATTCAAAATTTATGAGTTTGGTTGAGATTCTAAATGCACAGTGAATATCCAAATATTTAACAGCAATTTGTTTCAGGATCTGATTTACATTGCAATTAGGTCTTCCATGCTGTGACTTTTAACAACCATCCATATTTTAATTTCTGCTGGAGTTTAAAAAGCATACTCTACTATATGTTTTATAAGATCATTTTATAAGATCATTTATATACAGAATTCATACACATATTCAGTTTTTATATGGCTTATGTGTAGTCAAAAACTATGGTCCCAAACTTCACTCTACTATCACTTTCAAAAATGTATGCTGTATATGGACAAACATGATAGTTTTATTAGTTTAAATCCTCTGCACATGATATTCTCTCTCACTAGACAATAACACCCATTTTTAAAAATATTTTTCTTTCTAATTTCTTTTTTTTAATTTTATTTAATTATTTTTATAGTCCAGATTTTATCCCCTTCCCAGGCCACCCTCTGACTGTTCCACATCCTGTACTTCTGCCCTGCCACCCCCCAGTCTCTTCAAGGATATCTCCATCCACTCTACCCACCTATTCCACTAGAACGCTCCACTCCCTAGGGCCTCCAGTCTCCTGGGTTAGGTACAACTTCTCCTTCTGAGTCCAGACCTGTCAGTTGTCTGCTGTATATGTGGTGGGGAACTCATATCAGCTGGTATATGCTTCCTGGTTGGTGGCACAGTGTCTGAAAGATCTTGGGTCCAGGCTAATTGAGATTGCTGCTCTTCCTATAGGGTTACCTTCCTTCTCAGCTTCTTCCCATTGGTTGGGTGTAAATATCTGCATCTGACTCTTTCAGTTGCTCGTTGGGTCTTTTGGAGGGCAGTCATGATAGGCCCTTTTTTTGTGAGCGCTCCATAGTCTCAGTAAAAGTGTCAGGCCTTGGAGTCTCCTTGAGGTGGATCCCACTTTGGACCTGTTGCTTGACCTTCTTTTCCTCAGGCTCCTCCCCATATGCATCTCTGCAGGTCTTTCAGACAGGAACAATTATGGGTTACAGTTTTGACTGTGGGATGGCAACCCAATCCCTCACTTGATTCCCTCTCTTTCTGCTGAAGGTGGGCTCTAGAATTTCCCTCTCCCTACTGTTGGACATTTCATCTAAGGTCCCTCCCTTTGAGTCCTGAGAGTCTCTCACCTCCCAGGTCTCTGGTATATAGTGGAGCATTACCCTACCTCCACCTTGTGAGGTTGCCTGTTTCTATTCTTTCTGTTGGCCCTCAGGGCTTCTGTCCTATTTTCCCCACCCAATACCTGATCATGTTTCTCTCTTCCCCTCCCTGTTTCCTTTCCCACCCAGGTTTCTGTCCCTCCATCCCTCCCTCCCTCTGTCCCTCCCTCCGTCCCTCCCTCCCTCCTCTCTCTCTCTCTCTCTCTCTCTCTCTCTCTCTCTCTCTATATATATATATATATATATATATATATATATATATATAAATATATACACACACACACATACTTATAAATCATAGGATCTTTCAAACACACATAGACATGTTTAGCTGCATCAGATTATAATATATGATTGTCTATTTTCTTGCCTCAGAAGGATCTCAAAGTTCAGTACACACACCTGGCTTGCCACTGAACCTTGCCCTGGTCTAAATCCTTACTACACGATGAGAAAGGATTGAAGCTTACCTTCCTTCCTCTTCATTTGAATGCTCAGTCCTCTCTATGTTGCTAACGTATTAGAATTAGTATTTGTCTTTTCCTAATCACCTTCCTGGTGTTTTCCCTCACTCGAGGGACAGTTTAGACCCTTTGTGGCAGACTTATCTATCCTCACAGTCTTGATTTAGAAGTTACTGTGTCCAAGAGTACTTCCCTGTTCTTCCTTCTCTCTGCCCCTGGAGTTCCTACTGGCTGCTCAGAACAAGTTCTATCAGTGCTGGGAGCTTTCTATTCCTCCTCAGGACCAAGCTGTACACTGCCAGCTCTGCACTGCTCAATTTCCTTCAGCTGGAGTTGGAGCCAAACCTTTACCATCCAGTTTGGTCCTGATTGTGGCCCTGCTGTCTGGTGGAATGTTGGCCATGTAGTAAGACATACTGCCGATCCTTGGAGGAAATAGATCAGGCTTTGGTAGTCAGATACCAAAATGTTTTCATTTTGATGGGTGAATTAACAGTTTGATTTGTTTTTGTACTTGTTCTTTGTATTTGACCTGAGATTTGGACTATGTAATTTTTTACTTATATTCAATATTCTATTTTAAATTTATATTTTGCTATCCTACAATCACACTTACAAAGAAATTTAATTTAATTTGCATACATTAACTTCACCCTTCTTTTACTTTTACTTAAAAATAATTAAACATTGAGCACTATATCACTTATAAACTCTAACATTATTTGGTATAATCATGTATCTAACATTTCACATATATATGCAGAAATTTTCTAAAATGTTTTAAAACTTTTACTTCCCTTAGAGAATTTATTTTCATTTTTTATGTAATAACTTGTTTTTTTTAATTTTGGTTTTTTTAAATCAATGCAAATATGAGCTGTAGTTCATCTGACATCATACTCTGTCTGCAAGTTGTGCTTACAAAATCTTGACTCCACTTGAAAGTACATCTCTTTTATTTACATCCAATAGCCATAATCAAAACTACTTGGCTTTTTATTCTCTTTTTGACTGATCTCAGATCATAGAAAACCAAATACTATTCCAATGAAAACACATAAAAGGCTTGCTTTCACATTCACAATCTTTTTTATTTAAAAATATCTTCTTTCTGCTTTCTAGATATTTGAAGATGCATGCTGACTTTTTAAATTATTCATCTATTCAACAAATCCATTTTAGCATTGATGTTATGCCAAGTAAACTATCATGATGTTACTGCCTTAGTATTGGGAAAGGAGTTTATGATAGAATGAAATTCTTTGTTGGACAAAGTTGGAAACTGAGTCTTAATGAAGGAGAATGGCTTATTAATGGTTGTAGCAAGAGTTTGTCAGTCAGAACTGCAATGGGTTCCAATTGTTTGATATATCACTATATTTTTTTCCCTGAGTGCTTATAGATTGTGCTTGTTAAATGATTTCCTTCTCCTTTATAATGGCGGATTGCTATTTGGCTACTAGTTTTCAGCTACCAAGTATCATTCATGATGCAAATGCTGCATAGATGTGTGTGTCTGTGTATGTGCATGTGTGTGTTTGTACGTGTATATATGTTATGTGTGCAATATGTGTGTGTGTTTTATGCGTGTTATGCATGTTTTGATCCAGGTTCATACTGTCATAGGCTGATTCAAATGTTCAGGTTTTCAACCTCAACTTGCTGTGTGGTGGGAGTACAGGCTTGCTTACCATGTTTAGCTTGAACTTACATACTTTATTAAGCTTTTTATTGCTTTAAATGTTCTAGCATGCAAATATCCTACTAACACAGTTTTCTTCATTTAGACTTTGTGACAGTATGCATTTAGTAAGTATGTATACATTAGTAATTGAGTGGATTTACAATGTGCTAGTCAGATTTTCTAGAGAGTACATATTTTAGAGAAACAATTATAGGTAGAAAATGTTACTTCTGTCTCAGAGTTCCAGAGGTATCAGGCTACCACAGTGGAGAATGCAACACAGAACAGAGATGCTATTAGAATGGAACCAAAGAAACATAGAGAAAGAATGCCTACCTGCTCATCTTTCTCTTTTCCCCTCATTTTCAATCTATCCAGACCCCCATCAGTTGTAGGATTAGCATCAATAACCTTCAGGGTGGATCCTCTCTTCAGCTATTCCTTGTTGGAAACAGCTTTGCAGATACACTCTGAGGTGCACACTATCAATTTAATCAAGTCAACAATTAAGATTAGGCAATGGGATTGAGAATGGATACTTATGGAGCCATTTCTCCTGTCTTATATAACATTCTAATTAAAAGAAAAAAGTAAAGGCAAAGATCAGAGGGGCTAATTAATTCCTTGATTATCAGTCTACCAGTTGGTTGTATTGCTTGGAATTTGCATTGATTAGGAATTGAGATTTACAAGTCCAAAGAAGGGTCTCCCTGACATAAATTGCAACCTGGACTTCCGTATCTCTGTTTCAGGATAACTACTTAGACAACTAACATACCACTCATTTCAAGTAGCCAAAAGGTTGTGAGTAAATTGAATTTGTCACTAGTAACATCCAAAATTATTACTACTAAAGAACGAGTTCCAGTGCAAAGCATCAATCCCTGTTTTGCTTTTTACTCTTTTATTAGACATTATTCACATATTATGCTTATAATCCCACACTAGAAACATCTCACTCTAAATGGATAAAGTAGAAAAAAATAAGAAATAAATTATACTTATATAAAAGATTCATCTTCATCCCCAAATCTTAGCATGTAATGGATTTTTCATAAACATAAAACATCATTAATACATGCATTGTCTTCATAGCATATTGTCTTGGCTAATAGTTTGTCAAATTAATACAAGCTACAGTAATTTCTGAACAAATAAACTCAATTGAGGAAAATGCCTTCGTAAGACTTGTATATAGGCAAGTTTGCCAAGTATTTTCTTCATTAATAATTGATGTGGGAGGGCCTAGCTCACTGTGGGTAGAGCCAACACTGGGCCCTTGGTCATGCATTGTATAAGAAAGAAGGCTATGTAATCCCTGCAAAGCAAGCCAGTAAACCACCTTCTTCCATGGCTTCTGCCTCACTTCTAACTTCTGGGTTCCTGCTTTTACTTTTTTCAATAGATTATGACCCAGATTTTAAAAGCCAAGTTACTGTTGGGGATGTTTTATCATAGTGCTAGAAACCCGAATACACAAATCTTTGATTTCTCATGGGAGGTGTGTTTGAATAGATAGTTAAAAGGCAAACCCAGACTTGAACTTCAACAGTGCCTAACGGAAGCTCCCTTAAACTTTAACCATCTTCATGACCTTTTAAAGTCTAACTCGATTGTCATATAATTGCTTCTTGAAAATCTCCTTTCCCATATTTGAAAACAAACCTCTAAGTTTCCCATGGGAGGGAAAATTAGTAACACATCTCTACAGACCCAACAGCTCCCAAACACCAGGACTTCTCCTCAATTTCAGGATCTCTTTTTACTACTTTTCATCATTTAACAAAATTCAATTTCAGAAGGTTAATACAAATATTAATCCATACGAAACACCTAGCTGCTAGGTGACAGTACCCATACAGCTGGATTTTACCATTAATATTAAATTTCACGATAGTAAAAGAACTTATTTAATTATTTACAAGTTGTCAACTTGTAAGCCCTGAAATTGTTACTTTTTAAATACATAATTTAAATATTCATTTTTGGAAAGTTGGTTCTTATTTAGTACATGTACTGGCTAGTTTTCTGTCAACTTGACACAGCTGGAGTTATCACAGAGAAAGGAGGAGCTTCACTTGAGGAAATGCCTCCATGAGATCCAACTGTAAGGCATTTTCTCAATTAGTGATCAAGGGGGAAAGGCCCTTTGTGGGTGGTGCCATCTCTGGGCTGGTAGTCTTGGGTTCTATAAGAGAGCAGGCTGAGCAAGCCAGTAAAGAACATCCCTCAGTGGCCTCTGCATCAGCTCCTGCTTTCTGACCTGCTTGAGTTCTAGTCCTGACTTCCTTGGTGATGAACCGCAGTATAAGCTGAATAAACCCTTTCCTCCCCAACTTGCTTCTTGGTCCTGATGTTTGTGCAGGAATAGAAACCCTGACTAAGACAATATATAATTTGTAATTCATCCCATAGAAGACTGCTTATAGAGAGTTTAAAGAAAATAATTTGTCTACCCGAACCAAATTTTACACGTTAAAACGTGTTTAAAATAAAAAAAAAAAAAAAACAAAACAAGAATAGATATTGTAAAATCAAAACCAACCAACAGAAATAGCGGCCAGGGATTTATACCTAGCCCTCCTTTGACTAATGACTCCTATTGACTCATTTGGACTTAAAGGATCAGCCTGAAAATGATCTAAACTACTGCATTCTTTTAAGGATGTAAGTTTTAGAAATGTATTACTCGAGCAAAACAAAGCAATAACAAATTTGCTTTTAGTCCTTTAGCACTGACTTGGGGCACTTAGCATTGTTTCAATACATTTAGTCAGTTTAAGGTGGCATTGTTTATGTTAAACAAACGGTGATCATCATCCAAGGCCGTAACCAATAAACAATTTACAGTTCCATACTTGTGAACCATTGCTAATATTCATGTAACCAGAATTACACGTTAACTTCAAATAGTTTCAGGGGGACACATGTATTTCATAAAGTATTATATTAAGGTTTATTTATAATTTTAGTACATGCTTTGTTATGTCTTGAAAATTAAATTTTTAAAGTGCATTTTTTGTGAATATCCATAAATTCCAAGTGCAGAAATCCTCTTCTAGATCTTTGTTCAGAATACCTTCTTTTACTTACAATAATTATGCAGGAAATTAATCTTAGGAAACATTAACTATTAAAGGCCTAAAATACTACTATTATTAGTAGTAGTATATAAAACAATTTCCTTATCTTTGTTGTCATACTGCACACTTGTAGTGTCTTAGATATCATTATTTTTTCTTGCAAAAATACTATAATGAAGAATTGGCACTATGTGAGTTTCAGAGATGTAGCAATTATATATCACATATATCTAAAATGTTCAGAGTTAACTTGACTTACAAGTTAGAGAGGAAAGTGGACATTGTGCAGGTAAATTTTTATCAGTATTGAAACAGCATTCTTAAAGCAGAACTAATAATATGTAAATAATTGAAGTTAACTGGCTCATTTGTAAATGTGTTTATGATAGGGTTTTATGCTATGTGAAGAACGAAAGTAAAAGAGATAAGCAGAAACTGTGAATGATTTGAATAGTGGACCTTAAAGATCAATGCAATGTTGTATCTCTGATTTAGTGTCATAATTACTGAAGTGAAAGAGTGATTAAGCAAACCATACCAATAAAATTCACAGTTGATCATAATTTACAAAGCGTAGCATGCATCTGTTTCAACAGCATTGAATAAAAGGGGGATGTTGACAAATTTGAGGGTGAGTGAAATAAAATCCCCTTTGTGAAAAGTTCCCAAACTGCTTTTAGCAAACACTAAGAAGGTTAATATTGAATCATAACACATGTGCACATAGCATAGTCTCCAGAGCATCTTAGTGCTGCTGAAAACATGCATGGCAAACAATGTGTCCAAAAAGAGTATTTAAATAAGACTCTGGTATTATAATGATTAATATATAACTTCATTAATATATAAGTTCACTACGTTAATTTTGGAAGAATTTTATCTTTGTATTTATGAGAAACTTACTTAAATGTTTGTGCTTAGAATTTCAAAATTCTATTATCACGAGAAAAAATTGATGAGATTTATAACCAACTATTTAGTTATTGAAGATGATAACGTAAAAGATATAGATAATTCATATCAGTGAATTTATACCTTACACTCAGCATCACTACATCCACAGCCTTTCTTCTCCTTCACTGTTGCCTGGACATCTAAGGGAAGTTTAATAAACAGAATAGCTTCTTTATAATGAAACATAAATACACATTTTGAAACTGTTTATTATATTTGAGTGTCATAAATGTGATCTGTAAATAGTTTAGCTACGGGCGAGGAATTCTTGTCTTTGTTCATTTAAATATGGAATAACCATGAACAAAATTTAAAAATTGATACAAACAAATGGATGTGGAAAGTCCATTATCAACTTTAGTAGCATATGTCGTTTAGACATTCGAGACATATAACACCCTTTGATACAGACACTCACTTAGGAAAAAATTAAAACATCATCATTTACACCATAAATATAAAAAGCTTATGGTGCCTTATTCCACCTCCCGTGGTCAGGGACAGAATGCAGACATGCCACAATAATGTTTTTTTTATTTCTACTGTTCGAACCATATTAATGAGAACATCATTTTGGAGAACTAATTATTTCTATTTGTCTTGTGTCACACTTTCTAATTCCCCTATATTAGCACAGCCAAAGCAAATTAATTGCTTTTCCAGCAGTTGAACCTTGTCCAAGAATGAGCTCACATTCCCTTCCAGTTTCCCTGTTTGTGGGAGCGCATTGTGTCAAAAATTTCTCTTGATACTAAACATAGTCTCAAGAATACCTTTACAGATTTCTGTGTGCTCACTTGATGGAATTTATAAGTTTAAGTGACCCGCCAGGAAAGATAAAGTTCTTAGCCACGAGATTATACATCAAAACAGTTAAAGTGAAATTAAAATTAAATGAATGAATCTCACTGAAGCAAAAAAAGCAGTAATTAATGGTTCCCTTAATTGTCTTCATAAAATATTTGCATGGGTCTAATTTGCATAATTTGCATGTATTAATTAATCTTTCAAAGGAATTTTGTGCTGAGAGAAGCCAAAAATCTCTTTGTTTTATTTAAGATCTAATGAAATATTTATCTTCTTTAATGAACTTCTCATCTTCATTAAAATAAAAATTGCACAAGTTTGTATGTTTTAAATGTTTTTATAATTGAAGTATTCAAAAAAATCTCTTTAGACTTAGAAGAGCTGAAAAACAAACACATTATTTAGCATTCAGTATCACTTCAACAGTACTTACACTTTAAAAAAAGAAAGTTCAATCACGCTTTCTAAAAGGGTGCCGAGCATTTGGTAAATGAAAATTGCATTTTTTTTTCATTTGAAAAACTGAGAATTATAAAGCCTGATTATTTCTTTCAATGGCTATGTTATTTTTATGGCTGAGATAGCAGGCAACAAGGGTCCAGATAAGGAAAAAAAAATCAGTATGTTCAATTGTTCAGGATAAAGTTTACTGGCTAAAAATATTTTAGCTAGTTCAAAGAAACAAGTCTATTAAAATTCACTTTTATATTTGTAATGAGCGCGAAGCCAACAGTATTTCCTGGCAGAACCTGCTCAGCTTCGGCTCTGTTCTAAATCTGTCTACTGAATAATGGCAGCAGGGGTTTCTGCTCTCACAAACTGAGGGATCATAGCGAAAACCAAGAGACGTGCCTTGGAAGGCTTGGAATCCAGAATCTCTATCTGGTGCCAAATCATATATATTCATGGGAACCGAGAGGACGTGAGGAGGGAGCACGGACGCTAACAAGACATAAGGCTAGAGGAAAGACGGTCTGTCCACGGCGTTCATTCTTTATGGTGCCGCCCTATCTCGCAGGTTAGAAAGAGGTTCATTCCTAACAGAGCTGAAGGTATGTCAAGCGTTTTCCATTTTTCCTTTTTTTGTTGTTGTTGTTTTTTTTTAATCTCTATGGAAAGCTCCTTTGATATTTGAAGAAACTGAGGCACATGAATGTATATCAGGAGCTCAACACTAAACTCAAAATCTGAGATCCATTTGTTTTTATGTGCCTTGCTTTCTGTATGACGGCCTTCTTTTTATATGATCATAATTTACGAAGTGCCTCTGAGTAGCTACATGTAGCCCAGATAATAATGGTGGTATAAATTTATAAGTATTAACATTGAAATTGCAAATATATAATTCTTTTCATGTAAAGTTTAGTAATGTGATAAAATCAATTACGCTGACTTTGGCGCTCCCATGAACCTTATCGTTAGTGAAAAGATATTTTCTGCAGTTGTTTCATCCCTGACACTCGGTCCTAATTTACATTTTCTCAAGATGTTTTCTAAAACAAAACAAGGCTTAGTTTGCTTTATAGTAAAGAAAAATCCAATCATTTGTATAGGGATGATTAATAAATCAGTTATAAAATAAATTCCAATACACAATTTATTTGACACCAACATAGTTTATTAAGCTGAATACGAAAGAATTAAAAATGTCATCATGCAGTTTAGTGCCAGGAAAGTCGCAGTGAACTTTTAGGAGACTCTAGTGTCATTCACATTGTGACTTTGGGATTTCACTTTAACTCCTAAGAGCTGTCCCTCTGCTGATATTCTGACACCATCAAGATGTCAACACATCTCTTCGTTTTTCTGAGTGTAAGCCCCGGTGTGATGTGCACATAGTCTGCATACACACATACATAGGGACTTTAAATCCAGAACTCCTGGATTCCCATTCCCATGTTTTTGTTCATTCTTGGCATAATGCTGACTGTGCAAGTAGATCCTTTTAGCTCTTCAGATCCTCCATCCCTAAATCTAAGAAGATAGGTATATGTACCCCTTTATGACTCGACCACAGCTGACAAATTAACATAAACAGAGAACTCCGGAAGGTGGCTGGTAAAAGCCATGTGGAAGCTACTGTTGGCTGTTATTACAACTAGATGCAATTTTAATGTGACAGTATTTTCAATCCTATTCCTTCCTGAAAAAAAATTACACATACCTCAGAAAGGTTAATTCTTAAAAGAAAATTTCCTCCGCAATCACAGCATTTTCCTCTGCACATCACTCAGACTTTTGTTTAAGACACTGTTTAAGCTGGCAGATGGAAATGGTGCACACCAGACTTTCCAGGGCACTTAAAATTTCACCACAGGGTGTGACTTTCACTATGTCAACTTAAAAAATATAGCTTAAAAAGATGAATTTGTGGCCACAAATTATGTGTGAGTGCTTATAAGTTAAGTAAAAGATAAACTACACTTTTACTCGAATTTAAGATGGAAACAGTAGAGCATCTTTAATTTTTTAATTATATTTTGGCAAATCTCTGTTAATATGATTTGTATTATCATACAGTGTGGCGTAACTGCACACTCTTCTAATTCATATCTAATCACACTCCTGAGATAGTAAATCTCCAAACAGAGTTCCACTTAAGCTTACTAATTATACCTATAAAACGATGAATGATGGCTACAAATTATTGGATCTGACTCTCATTCTTTATTTATTTCTCCCTAGGAGAAAGAGCAGTAGATGGGGAGATTTCAGTCCATAAATTATTCCCATATGTATTCAGGTGTACTATGTCTAACTGTGATTCCATACTATGGTTTTACACTTAATTCTGACGCCCATGAAGTCATGGTGGTAGAACTAAGAGGTAGATATTTGCTCCTCATCGTAAAATATTAGCTTGTATTAGTAATTATAATGTCTTCATTT
>NW_028227267.1:94128356-94345856 GCF_978045245.1 Mus caroli | reverse complement strand
GAGATGGGTAGGGAAGTGAGGAGTACCTGAGAGAACTTGGGGAGGGGAAAGAATATGAGGAAAATGCATTGTATGTAGGTTTTAAATAAAGTATTTTATATAAGAAGAAAAAACATGCAATTATTCTGTATATGAGTTATTTAACTTGGAACAATATTTATTTATCCATGTGTCTTAGGGTTTGTATTCCTGCACAAAACAACATGACCAAGAGCAAATTGGGGAGGAAAGGGTTTATTCAGCTTACACTTCACATTGCTGTTCATCACAAATGGAAGTCAGGATAGGAACTCACACAGGGTAGGAACTTGGATGCAGGAGTTGGGGCAGAGGCCATGAAGGCTGCTGCTTACTGGCTTGCCTCCCCTGGCTTGCTCAGCTTTCTTTCTCTCTCTTTTTCTTCCTTCCTTCCTTCCTTCCTTTCTTCCTTCCTTCCTTCCTTCCTTCCTTCCTTCCTTCCTTCCTTCCTTCCTTCCTTCCTTCCTTCCTTTCTTTCTTTCTTTCTTTCTTTCTTTCTTTCTTTCTTTCTTTCTTTCTTTCTTTCTTCCCTTTTCTTTCTTTCTTTTTCTTCCTTCCTTCCTTTCTTTCTTTCTTTCTTTCTTTCTTTCTTTCTTTCTTTCTTTCTTTCTTTCTTTCTTTCTTTCTTTCTTTCATTAGATATTTTCTTTATTTACATTTCAAATGCTATCCTGAAAGTTCCCTATAGCCTCCCCTCTGCCCTGCTTCCCTACCCACCCACTTCTTAGCCCTGGCGTTCCCCTGTACTAGGGCATATAAAGTTTGCAAGAGCTAGGGGCCTCTCTTTCCAATGATGGCCAACTAGGCCACCTTCTGCTGCATATGCAGGTAGAGACACGAGCTCTGGGGGTACTGGTTAGAACCCAGGACTACCAGCCCAGGGATGGCATCACTCACAAAGGATTGGGTCCTTTTCCTTTGATCACTAATTGAGAAAAAGGCCTTACAGCTGTATCTCATGGCGGCCCTTCTTCAAGGGAGGCTTCTTATTTATGATAACTCCAGCTTGTATCATGTTGACACACAAAACCAGCCCATGAAACATATTTTTGCACAGACCCAGATTTTTTTCCTTATTAACTCATCTCCTGATGGATACACGTTAATTTTAGGATTGTCAATAATGCTACCATGAATATAGGTGCAAAGACATTATTTTGATTAACTGATTTCAGACCTTTTGTACTAATAGTCCCAGGTGTCAATGTTGGTTCTTATTATAACTGTCTTTAGTTTTATGAGGAACCTTCCTAAACCTTTTTCATATAGCTGCACTAATGTAAAGTCCCATCAAAGCTAAAAAACAAAACAAAACAAAACAAAACAACCAAAAATGAACCCAAAACCTTTCCCGTTCAACATATCATAGAAAATATTCATTATATTTTGTTTTATTTTATGTATTTATTATTTTATTTATTTGCATATCAAATATTGCTCTCCTCCCCATCTCCCTCAAAGAGTTCTTTCCCCTACTTCCCCCTACCCTTCTCCCTTGAGAGCGCACCTCCTCCCTGGTATCCTTCTTCCTTAGGGCATCACATCTCTACAGGATTAGGCTTACCCTCTTTCACTGAGGCCAGAAAAGGCAGCCCTCTCCTACATGTATACTGGGGGCCTTAGAGCAGCCTGTGCATGCTCTTTGGTTGGTGGCTCTGTCTCTGGAAGTTCCCATAGGTTCAGGATATTTGACCCTGTGGGGCTTCCTACAGGGACACTATCCCCTTCAGTTCCTTTTATCCTTCCCCTAACTCTTCCATAGGGGCTCCCTGACCTCCATTCAGTGATTGGCTGTTGAGTATCTACATCTGTCTCAGTCAGCTGCTGGTAGAGCGGCTCAGAGCACAGCCATGGTAGGCTCCTGTCTGCATGCACAAATATAGCATCAATAATAGTGTTAGGAATTAGTGACTGCCTACTGGGATGGATCCAAAGTCAGCCATTCCTTCATTCTCTGCTCCATTTTTTTGTTCCCATATGTTTTTTTTTATTTTTATTTTTTGTTTATTTTTTTTATGTAGGAGCAATTTGGGGTTGAAAGCTTTGTAAGTCTTTTGATGTCCTCATCCCTCAAGTCGGGGTCCTCTCTAAGTAGACTTGGATGGTCTCAAAGTCTTCCAGATCTGCTTACTACTCTGCTTCTGGGGTGTTGGAATTAAAAGTGTGTGTTCACATTCACAATTTTTATTTATTTTTAGTTTTTGTTTTATTTTTAATTTATTTTTTTACACTCCATATTCCATTCCCCGCCCCACCCCCATCCACTCTCTGACCTCTGACCACTCTACATCCCACACTTCCTCCCCACCCCACCTCATCGATGCCCCAACCCCCACCCTACCTGACCTCTACACTCCCTGGATTTACAATTTTTAAATTGTTTTATCTGTTGTTGTTGCTGCGACTGCTTCTTCTCTTTATTTTTTCACGGTTGGATCTCCCAATTTTTGATCTCTCAATAATTTCGGATATGAACCTCTGTGCCTATGTATGCATCGTGAATATATTCTCTCATACTTCCCTTGTACTGTGGCAGTCTTTTCCTCTGATGGCATCCAGTTTGTTTATTTATGTTTTCTTGCCTCCCCCTTTTAGTGTTCAATTGAGAAAGACCTTGTTCGTGTTCATTTCTCTAGCTACTTTCCTAATTTTGTTGATATTATTATTGTTTTGTAGTCTCTGGTTTTTCTGTTTAAATCTCTCATATAATTTTAAGGTTTATTTTGAATGGGAAATGAGATAAAGCCCAAATATCTTTCTTGAAATGAAGCTTTTGAACACAATGGGTTGTGGAAAACTAATCCGTTTAAGTTTCTTGTACCTTTTTTGAAACATCAATTGATATGCTTCAGTTTACTTGTGGACTCTCTTGTTGCTTCCATGTAGTGTGTGTCTCTTTACCTTTTATTCTTTTGTTGTTGTTGTGTGACAAAATCACACTACTTGAAGTTACCACTGCTGAGTTGTAGAGTTCCACATCTGTCAGTATGAGCCAGGATCATTTGCTCAGAATTGGTTTAGCTTTTCATTGTTCGTCATTATTCAATAAGTATTCTAGATTTTAAGTTCAATTTTACTTTATAATGTGGTTTGTGTGCACTGTTCTACTATTACCTAGAAGTCTATATATATATCCATATCCACATGATTAAGCCAATTATACACAAATGACAAGCACATCTCATAAATGAAAGCTCTAAATACTCTAAAATTACAGTTCTTAAAACATAATGAAAAGAGAGAGTCAGTGTTCTCACCTCTCCTGGAGACATGTTTGTAGGAGATGTGGCCTGCATTCCTAGGGCTCATAAAGTGTCATATTTATCTTATGCACATCCTCTTGATTTTTCATAGTTTGTGCTTAAAAATTTAATTACAGTAAAAAATGCTCCAATAAAAGCAAGCCATAACTCACATAAAGAACTTAGGCAAACATCACTAATTCTTTGTTGAGTCCAATTTACTTTATAAAATTTATATACATCTAACATTAGGAGTCTAAAAACCCATAAAATATACAATATTTTTCTAAAATATACAAGCATTAATAATTCTACTAAAATTGATACTAGTTAAAGTTTATTAATACAGCTGTAAATCTCAAGATATTTTTAGGAGTTCCATGAAAATTAGGTAATATATTATTTAAATAAATGCACAAATTATGTTATTAGATTTTATCATATGATTTGTGGATAACTTAAAATTATCAAACTATGTCTGTATCATGCGTTATATTTATATTTAAAAGCTACTATACTACACAAAGCATGTACATATTCATATTTTGCTTTTTCTGATAGAACTCATTTTCGGCTTTCTTGGTTATGAGAACTCACTTGTATACTTGTATACAAGTATTATACTTGTATACTTGTATTACTTGCCAGCAATATCTGAAATCTAAAATTTATACAGAAAATTTAGAAGTTTTGATTTTTGAAAGATGAGCCATTGTAGAATTTTCTTCTTAAAGAATGAATCCTTTGAGCCATGCTTCTGAATAGATGTCATGCATTCAGAACACAAACGAGGTGAGTCACTTTGCAGATGGGATTGGCAGTCACATAAGATCTGCAAGTCCATGTATGAGAAGTGGATAGTACTACTCATATAATGGTTTTTGAGAAGACCACCTAGATGAATATTATGCTGTGTTCTCATTAGGGTTCCTGTTGCTATGATGAAATAGCACGAACCAAAGGAAGTTGGGGAGGAAAGGATTTGTTTTGTTTATACTTCCTCATCATGGATCATCCTCCAAGGAAGTCATAACAGGAACTTCAGTAGGAGAGGAATCTGGTGGAGCTGCTTCAGGGGCCGTGAAGGGTACTACTTACTGGCTTACTCCTTATGGTTTGCCCACCCTGCTTTCTTATAGAACCCAGGACCATAAGGTGAAGACTGGTACCAGCAACAATTGTCAGGTCTTATGAAGGCATTTTCTCCATTAAGGATTTCTACTCTGAGATAACTGTAACTTACGTCAAGTAGACATAAAAACTAGCTAGCACATGATGGCCTCTAAGAGTGTTATTGGATGGTTTCTAAAATATTTATCAAAGTAAAATTCTAGTCCCTTTTGTTTTTCTTAAACCTAAAACAGTATGTTAAATCCTAAGTAATACTGTATAGCAGATTAAAGGTAAAGAAATGGAAATTGTAATTGATTCAACATAAAGAAATGAACAAACAGGGAATACACATTTGAAATTCAATTAGAAACTCATATTATAGGGCTTAGGACATGGAAAGCAAAAGCAGTGGTTAGTAGTTTGGCCTTTGTAGATTGGGAAAGTGATATAAGCTAGAGTAGGGAATGAGCTCTGTTAGGTTAACACCATATAACAGGAGTTGTCCTGTAAGCAGACTGAGTTGTCCAGTAAGCATCTAGGAACAGTATGGAGCTGGAATTTGATTGTGTGATCCAGAGAAGATGCAGGACTTTGGCATCACTGAAGCTAGGACTCTTTTCCTTGTAAACAGATTCTTTCTGCCAAATCTGGATGATTTAAGCTGATCCCTAAACCACCATTCCATCAAAGAAAAGGCCAGTAGTAAGGGAATCTTAGAGTACTAATTAAATCAGTAAGAAGTCATACGTTTCGCAACATTTCACACCAGCCTTGCTTGTAACAAATGTTTTAACCATTTTTGAAAACATGGTACAAAATGTTTTGTCATGGCACTTTAAGAAGGGTAGAATAAATTTTCCCCATGAAAGTGAAGGTAATAAAGGCAAGGCCAGAATTTTTACACTGTTAGTTTATGTATATAAAAGTAGAATATTAGATGATAAAAATACATAGTCATATGTTAGATAATTCATATTTGACTTATTTATTTTGCAAGTGTTGATTCTGCAGACTTGAGCTATGACAAACTGTCAATTCAACTCTTGCATTAAGAGACATGTATTTTTCATGATATTGTTTATATGGCAATTTCTTGGAATATCAGTCCTTTCAAGTAATCCAAGTACATTGAATAGCATCATAAACAAAGGCAGCAATAATTTATTCTTACGCTAAGCTTTTCCATCTGATGCATGCATACTCTTTGTGATATTTGAACAGAGTAATGCATTTTTATTTAGATGAAAAGAAAGTAAAAATTATACTCATTCTTTCAACTTGGTAAGAGAAATAGCACTCCCATAACGTTGTTCTGAACTATCAAAACAAATTGTACCCTTTTCCAAAAGAGGCAGTGTTATGCTGTGTTTAGCCATCTCAGTATACAAAGCAATGACTAACAGACTCAACAAATGTCAATTATGGCTATGTCACATTGTAAGTTTTCAAATGAGCCCTTAACTAGGTTAAAAAAAAAAGTGAAAACTAGACCTGTAAACAGTAAACTGTTCATGAGAAAATTTGCAAAGCAGTAATATAGTCCGGGAAAAGATTGAAAATCTGGCAAGATTTATCAAAGAGTTGCATCTTAATATTTTGATAACTATATAAATATTTTACTGAAATGGAGAAACAGATCTGTCCCATTAAAATATAGGTTTGTTATTGAAGATTTTTAATGCAAAATGTTCATTTTTATTAAATATCTTGGTAAAAGTCTGCGTGCAATTGCAATGATCTCTGAAAGATTGTGATAGTGTCTATGGGAGGAGAATAAAAATTCATTTGAGAGTAGTTTTGGCATAATGCGAATGGTTTCCTTCAGTTCATAGCCCTGCTCTTCCCTCACCTTCATTCAAGGTGTACCCATCAGCTCAGGGACATGAGTTAATTTCATGCACATCATAATTAGTAGTGATGGGAAAATGAGGCAGTACCAAGAGTATCCAGGAACACAAGTTGTAAATTTTAATGGAAGTGGGGGCCTATGCTACTGTGACCCAGCGCAGAATTTCAGAGCGGGAATGAAGAAAACATTTATCAACATTTATCTTCTTACTAAATATATGTACATGTATTATCAGAAGCTTTGAATGTTTCACTGTGAACTTCTCTATTGCCTAAGACTATAAAAATATTTAGCAATCTAGTGGTATTAAATAAGTACTGAAAACAAACTGGAACTTACTTAGATTAAAAGTCTAAAGTTCTCTGATGTTTCCTGAGTTTCTGCATTCCTAGAGACAGACCCAATATATAAAGTGCTGACTTGTACATTAGCAATGCATATTTCTGTGTACTTTTTTCCCATTGCTCTCTGCTCTAGGAAGCATTTAGTGTCTTACATTTGTTATTATTTATAGCCAGTTTGTTTATATTTTCATGATTAATTTGTAAAACATGTAGTCTATTCCATTAGATAAAACACACTATGATAAATATTTTAAAATTGCAAGACACCAGATTTCGTCAGACTCAATCCTAGCTATCTGCCCTGAATTCAGCCTTTTGAGAGACAGTTAATAGTCTGTCCTGCTTCTTATTCAATCTAGTATGCTTTAAATGTTTTAATGGACATCTTTTCTGCTTTCTTTTTTCTTGATTATTCACTATTCACTAGCACTTGTAGTTCGCATACACTTAATTGATGTCAGCACTGTCTCTTGATGTAAGGTTAGATTTTAAAGAAGCATTGTGAATTTAAATTCACTCATGGCTATAAACCACTTGATAGCAAAAATATTTTTATTTTACATGGGACTCACTTATTTTTCTCAGGACCCAATTGTACTAATATATATATATGTATATATATATTTTATTTTATATATTTATATATAATCAAATGTTACACAAGAATGACATGCACCATCCTAGGACAGGTAGCGATGATCTGTTACAGTGCAAAGTGTTCTGATATACTTGAGAAAGCCTTGAGAAAGCTTTAGTATGGTAATTAAACTGTTGGGCTTTTTGGGAGAGTTGGGTTTTATTGTTGTTGTTTTCTGGTTTTTTGTTTGTTTGTTTGTTTTTATTTCCAAGAAATAGTGAAATACAATCGTCATGAGATAATACTATTAGCCTTTACATAAAACCTGCCTTTATTCTGAAGATATCAAATCACCCTAAGACAATACAAGTCAAGTTAATTTTACTCGAACAAACGGCATGTTTATATGTATATGTATGAGTGTGTGCATGCATGTGTGTATGGTAAAAACAAATCTATAGAAAGTGTAAGTACTGGGTGGTTCTGGCACATGCCTTTAATCTCAGCACTTGGGAGGCAGAGGCAGGAGGATTTCTGAGTTTGAGTCCAGCCTGGTCTACAGTGTGAGGTCCAGGACAGCCAGGGCTATACAGAGAAACCCTGTCTTGAAAAACCAAAAAAGAAAAAAAAGTATAAATATAAACATTTATTTAGATTAATTTGATGCTATCAATCCTTGAAATTTAAATTTAGTTTTGTTTGTGATAACCAAGGAAATACTCTTTTGTGAGGCATGAAGTTTCATCCCACAAGCCTCTTGCAGGGATTACAGCATAGGATTTGTATTGGGGATGCAAACCTTTTCTTACTTTGGAGTTGAGCTTTCATTCTCTTCTGTGTTTTTGAGCAAAGTAAACTGAGGTATATTGTCAACACTGTAACTCATGGGAAGAGATTATTTTTTCCTTTTACACTAACCATCAGGGTTTTGGTTTTTTGGTTTTTTTTTTGTTGTTGTTGTTGTTCTTTTTGTATTTTTTCCTGTAAGAGAGAACAAATAAGCTGCAACAAACTTTCTCAAAGCTTTGTAGCTTAAAGTCTTGGTGCTCTAGCGGTTTCCATGAGTGACAATTGGGGAGTGCTGGGGAGTGCTTAGCTACTTTTCTGACTTTCAGAGGCTACAGGGAAGTGTTAGAATGTGCTCCATCTTCTGCAGCCTGTGCCCAGACTCCACTGCAAAACTGAGAAGGGGCTATAGGTGTCCTTCACAGCCACAGAGTTCTAGAAGTGTTAGCCTCTGTTTTCTGCGAGCCATTAGCTAGATGATGTTTTATTGATTCATTTCCACATGAGATTAGTCAACAGGGAAGTTTACTAAATGACAACCTAGTTTTGCACAAGTGGAAATACCTAGAGGCACACTGTGTATCTGCCATAGGATAGTCATAGTCTTTACTGACCAGGTGTAGATAGTGACCTCCAATCACTTATTCTATATTCTTGTCAATACAGATAAGGGATTAAGTACTACCTACTCCTTTGTTTGTTTGTTTGTTTGTTTTTTGAGACAGGGTTTCTCTGTGTAGCCCTGGCTGTCCTGGAACTTACTCTGTAGACCAGGCTGGCCTCCATCTCAGAAATCAGCCTGCCTCTGCCTCTTAAGTGCTAGGATTAACGGCGTGCGCCCCCACGCCCGGCGAGTCCTAACTACTCTTTAGAAGTCCTGATCACATAACATTTTGCAGTAGGAGACTAGTGCATTGCTCTCGACTGTATAGGATGCCAATAGCAAGGCTATACTGAAAATAACATATAAAGTTACCTGATAAGAATAGAGTTGAACATTTAATGGACTCAGAAACGTATCTAACAACGTGCTAGATGTCCCTGTCAGTTACTGATATGAATCTCATCCTTGACTAGTCAATTTTAAGTCATGAACTTTCCTTTTTATACTTTGCATTCAGTTTAAACACTCTATTCACTCTATTGATTCTTGTGTAATATATATATATATATACACATATATACACACACACATACATATATAATTTATATAACACATTTTCTTGCCTGTTTGGTCGCATACTGTCTCTTATAACTTCACATCGATGAACTGAACGCTCTTCATAAATTCTAAAGCAGGGTGCAGAAAGGCCCACCTTATTTAACAGTGCGTTGATAGAACGTGATTGTCCTCATCCACATACTGTCGAAACAAGGCGTAATGATTACATTAGGCCATATATGAAGAAAAGCTGCTCCCTGCAGTAATGTCATTTCTGTCAAATCCTATGTATTAGAGAAATCTTCCACTGGAGGTTGCTTATCCCTCTTCAAGCTTAGCCCTAGACCAGCATTTCAGCTGAACTCTCCATAAATAGGTTAAGAAGCCTTTGGAGGCTTGGAACTGCATTCACTCACAATTACCTCCTTAAACAAATATAACCTTTATGAGAATTACCAAATTAGACATGTATAGAAAATAGAAACTGCTAAACACTTAAAATGATGATTTGTTTCTTTCTTCCAAGCGTGAGAAAATCACAAGGCTCTGACAGGAGCTGCCCTTCTAATTACCACCTTTGGTTATGCCCCCACCCAGAAATAGCACATGCCTGTATTCTGAAAACACAATGTATTCACAGGAATTTGCCTGTCTTTCATAGTTCTGAGAGGATAAAAGGACTTGGTTTGAAAAGGTCTCTGCTTTCCTGCGCTGAGCTCTCTTATTTTAGAAAACAAGGAACCAAGTTCCTTACAGCTTTGCTTTAGTGAAGCCTTGTCTGCTTGGGGCACTCTGCCTCAGATGGGCCCACCAACGACTATCCTCTCCCCATCCTCAGGTCTTCTTCCCCTGGAAAAGGATTGAAAGGCAGAAGGTGGTAAGAGTGCTTTCCTTGTGTTTTGCTTTGCTAGAGGTGGGAGGTCTCACCTCCAATCAAGAGGAGGTAACCTGTGTGAATAATACTGCATTCCGACTTGCTGCTACATTAACCATCCTGATGGGTTCTAGTTTCTGACTAATGAATGCTTAATTAGAATGTTCACAAATACACAAACACTTGATCAGAGTTGACCTAGCAACACGGTGCCTTTTCTTTATTGATAGAAGAGCAAAACTTTAAATAGCTCTGTGGTTTGTTTTTTTTTTTTTTGGCCGATTTCTAATAAATGTTTAAAAGTATTAAAATATTTGTTTCCAACATATTAAATGAGAGATTTTTAACAACAAATGCACAATAGTGTATGTAGTTCTAAGTATGGAACCAGTCCTGGAGCTAAGAAGTCTTCATCAGCTTTACAGGTAGAAGTTTACCATTACAAGGTGTTGAAACAATAGACCAGACTCCAGCATAAGTCAACAACCTAACACCTCCACCGGGTTTCTTTAAATCACTCTATTAACAGAATCAATCACTAACCATTGGTTTTCTATATAATACTTGAATAGGATTTCTAAAACATATTCTTACTAAGCACATAAAATATTTAGCATGGAGATACTGTCCATATAATCAGTGAAACAGTGTATATAGTTGTACAGAAATCACATCTTCATCTAGTTACTAATTAATAATTGATATGGTATGTATCAGATCATATGCAGTAATTTTATGTGGATGTCTTGGTATTTGATTTTGAGCATAAATAAATAGTAAAAAAATTTACACAGTACATGTGTTTAACCTATTTAAAACTTTATTCAGTAAAAGCATTGTGCAGTATATGTATGAATCATTGCCTGACTTTTAATCATGTCTTCTGTATCAGTTAAAATTAAAATAGAAAACTTCTATTGTAAATCTAAACTTGCAGAGGAAGATTAAAGCTCCATAAACACTGCCATGTGTAAACTGCCAAGGTTCGTGCATGGTTAATATTCTGAAGACGTGTGCTTTATCTCAATTTGATAACATTAAGCCATTTGAGAGTAAGATATATCTAGAGTGCTTTGCTTGCCAAACTTGTCCATCCTACTTTCAGGGAGCATTTCTTACAGTAGGATTGTCACGTTCACATGCTGTCTATTGATCAAGTTGTGAATATTACATTAACATAACACTTTTTATTTTGTCTGCCACCCAAACTATCCTCTTGTCATCTGGCTCAATAATGTCCTTTACTGCATTTCATTTTACATTGAGGCATCTAAACAAGGATCACTTTTTTGTTAATTAGATATTATCTTTATTTACATTTCAAATGTTATCCCCTTTTATCATTTTCCCTGGAAGAACCCCCTATCCTATACACCCACACACACTGCTCACCAACCCACCCACTTCCGCTTCCCTGTTCTGGCTTTCCCCTACACTGGGGAATCTATAGCACCTTCACAGGACCAAGGAAGGGTCTTTCCTCCCATTGATGACCAACAAGGCCATCCTCTGCTACATATGCAGCTGGAGCTGTGGGGCTCTCCATGTGCAATTCTTTAATATAAGTTGTTATTTATCTTCCGTCTTTTTAAATCATGAACAACCTCTTAGCTTTAAAATATGAAAATGAGTAGTTGTGAGTAACATGTTCTTTTTTTAATTAAAATGTTACTTATTTTGAATTTGATGCTTCATCATTAGATTTCAAATTTTTATCTCTTATCTGGCAAGTGACCTATGTGAAATTGTGTTCTTTCAGGGTGTTACCTCTGCTAGCATACAATGTTGGTTTTCTTTTATTTTGTGCTACAAGGTTGGCTTTCATATATGTGTGTGTGTATAACATTTTAGGGGATAGGTAATGCCTGATGTAATAGAAATATACCAGATCTTAATAAATTTTATCTGCTCTAATGAGTTTCCAACCAGACTTTCAGTAATTCTAAGCACGGAATTAGTTGATGCATTGAAGATGTGTGATAGTAAAATTGTTCAAATCCTGTGATAGTGATTATAATAATTACTTAAGTTCTCATGGACTTGAAACATGGTATATGTGAGCACATTCTAATCAGTGATGCTAAGACATGTCTCACAGAACTTCCTTTAAATAGTAAAATATCAAATGTAGAATGGCATATTTACTCCTGTAAATGAAAATAGATTGTGAAAAACATCATCATCATCACCATCACCATCATCATCATCATCATTGCCATGGTAATATGGCTTTAAGACATGTTCTCCCTTTAGGATTTAGACTATACCTGTTTGCTAGAGCATTACTCCTTGGTCTTGTGAAAAGCACACAAGCAAGACTTAGGGTATGTTCTGCTCAAATATGATCCAGTTCTATGATTCTGATTCCTCAGATATGAGCTTTAATTAAAAAATTTAAAAATGGTTACTTTTTAATTATATCGGGACATAACCTCAGATATATTAGTATTCAAACATCTGGAAATCACTTGCACTGTTGCTATCTGCATTTCATGAGAAGAAATTATGTTTACTCAGAATCCTCCTATAAACTGGCCTGTGCTGAACATCGTCTCTCTTAAAATATTTCTCATGTTCAATGTAGACTTTGTGTCTCTGCCTCTTTGCTTCAGCAGTAGCAGAATGTTCTTACTCTAAATATAAAATTATAAAAAAGCAAGAAACAATATTTTCTTTAATTAGCCTCTTCCTTTGGGGGTTTTAGAAGAGAGGTTATGACTTGACAAAGATCCTTCCCATCTGTTCCTGTTTGTTTGCTTTTATTTTGACTTCCTTTCGTTGTCTTATCAAATATCACATGAATCATTAACATTTGTTTTCATCGCTTGTTTTGATTTCCTTTGCTTCACATGATTAAGACATTATGTTGAGACAAGGTTCAGGCTAACATATTTTATATTAACCTCATATTCTTTACGCAAATATTAAACTTTCTAGATATACGATTTTCTGTGTTTGCTTTCTTCTGTGTTAATATTTTCTTCCACTCCAGGGTAGTAAAGCATGTGTGGATCCAACTGTTTCGTGAAAGCTGCAGCCTTTGTCAGATTACACATGAGTCATATGGGTTTTGAGTACATAGGTGCCATTTTTAATAAAGCTATTTCCTCATAAGATATACAGTTTTAAAAGCCTTTAGGCAGAGGGTAGGTAGGTATCCTGGTAGATGTTAGTCAGGAATCTCTATTTAAAGTTAAAACATCTTCTCCTTTGCTTTGTGATGCTTATTCACAATGTGCTTCTTGTACTGATATTCATCCAAAGGCGAATGACATTCTCTTAAGATTTAATAAAACAATTTGAAATTATTGTCACTTAAATGTTCTATTCTGTTATGAAATTATGTTAAGCTATGTGATTAATAGAATGATATCTCACTAGATTTAGAAAATGTATTTTTGTTGAATAGTGAGATTTTTATATGTGGAGTAGAAAAGGAAGTTTTCATTAAACATTATAAATAATATTCAAATAACAATACATACCAAAACTTAGGCCCCAAACTAAACTTGTTTTTTCAAGCACAAAATAAAGGTAGAAATTTTGTAACAGACCCCTTTTGCTCACATCTTATTCATAAAAATTAATTTTAAATAAAATCCATGTCTTCATTATGGTTTCATTGCTGTGAAGAGACACCATGACCAAGGCAACTCTTGTAAGGACAACATTTAATTGGGGCTAGCTTACAGTTTCTGAGGTTCAATCCGTTATCATCAAGGCAGGAATATGGCAGCATCTAGGCAGGCATGGTATGGGAGGAGCTGAAAGTTTTACATCTTCATCTGAAGGCTGCTAGGAGAAGAAACTTCCAAACATCTAGGATGAGGTTTTTTTTCTCTTTATTGGATATTTTCTTTATTTACATTTCAAATGTTATCCCCTTTCCTGATTCCCCTCCGAAAAACACCCACTATCCCATCTCCCTCCCCCTGCTCATCAACCCACCCACTCCCACTTCCTGGCCCTGGCATTCCCCCATACTGGAGCATAGAGCCTTCATAGGACAAAGGGCCTCTCCTCCCATTTATGTCCTACTAGGCAATCCTCTGCTGCATATGCAGCTGGAGTCATGAGTCCCACTGTGTGTGCTCTCTGGTTGGTAGTTTAGTCCCTGGGAGCTCTGGCGGTACTGGCTAGTTCATCTTGTTGTTCCTCCTATGGGGCTGCAAACCCCTTCATCTCCTTAGGTCCTTTCTCTAGCTCCTTCATTGGGGACCCTATGCTCAGTCCAATGAATGGCTATGAGCATAGGATGAGGTCCATAAAGTCCATGTCCACAGTGATACACCTATTCCAACAAGGCCACACCTCCAAATAGTGCCATGCCCTTGGCCAAGCATATTCAAATCATGACATTACACTCGAAGGCCCCGAATGGCTTGTTCAAACTCATGAGGCAATGGGGGCTACACCTAGCCATTGCATAATGCAAACTACATTTAGTCCAACTTCAAAAATCACAGTCTTTAAAAGTTTCAACAATGTTAAAAGTCTAAAGTTCAAAGTCTCATCTGATATTCATCAAATCATTTAACTGTAATCTCCTACAAACTCAAAATCAAAAAGCAAATCACATGCCTCCAACATAACAGAATATACATTACCATTATACAATGTCATAGTGAGGAAACACTGGACCAAAGCAAGAACAAAAGACCGTGGGCAAACTCCAAACTTTGCATCTCCATGTCTGATGTCAAAACACTCTTCAGATCTTCAATTCCTTTCTTTCCTCTTTGTTTACCACAACAAACTTCTTTCTCCTGGGCTGATTCCATTCCCTGTTAGCTTTCTCAGCAGGTATCCATTTTCTCTGAAATCTCTAACATCTTGGGGTCTGCAAGGCAACTTCAGTGTTGCTTCTTCAGTGTCTGGGATTCACACTCGATGGTGGAAGGAACACAAAACTAGATCAGGCATAATCTTCCTCTGAGTGAAGATTCTAGGTTTAATATGTAAGCTTGCACAGTCAAAACAAAAAAATTCAGAAGTTGGTTTGAATGGTTGGCTGAAGCATTTATCAAAGATTGCCTAATGAAAAGGAGTAGAAGATGCCTGATATTCCATGGCTTAGTGTCAATGAGGCGATGTTAAGGCAGCAAAATTACAATGCTAGAGTGGGTACATGTTATAACTAATTAGTTATAGTTAGTTATAACTAATCCTCCACAATGGGAAGGCAGAGATGGCATTCTCTTCGCAAATCCTGTAAGATGGAAAATGGTTAAAGGGGCACCAGCATATTGAAGAGCTTTGTTGTCACCCTTTTTTCTTGTGCCAGAACTTAGGGTTGGAGAAGCTGTTGCTCAACTGGATAAATTAAATGTAATGGATTTGATTGCGTCCTGAGGTAGCATGGGCCAGCACCAAATCACCAAAGGCAAGGTGATCATAGTTATTATAATAGGCAGAGTAAGCCAAACAATGTTCACAGTGACCTAACCCATAATGGTGAGCAGAGGTGAGGTGAATTTTATAATGGCATGACTCATATGAACCTTTGGTATTGGCTAATCAGTCATGGTGTTTCCAGGCATGAAATAGATAGAATGGTTGCATTGGATTGAGGCAAAAGGCAATCTCAGCCAGTGAATCAATTTCCAGAGTTGAGCCAGTTTGTAGACCCAGAACCCCTTGAATGAAGTGGTGGCCAGGTTCTCCTGAGGAAGGACCTTGGTAAGGTCCAGAACAAAGTCCTGTGTTTAAACCTTAACACCCTGTAAATCCTCAGGGGCATGGTGACACATATCTGTAACGTCATCACTAAGAAAGTCAGCGGGTCCATCAGAAATTCATAGGCATCCTCAACTAAAAGTAAGTTTGACATGAACTGGGCTAGAGGAGATCCTACCCCCAAGATAAACAAACAGGAGAAAACTGGCTTCTAGGCAGCTAGGAGAAGGATCTCAAGCCTACCTCCACAATGACACTCTTCCTCCAACAAGGACACACCTATTCCAACAAAGACATACCTCCTAATTGTGCTACTCCCTGGGGCAAGCATATTCAAAACACCACACTCCATAAACTTAATATTGTCTGATTTTATGATTTTTAACATTAGTGTTAAACTCTGAGGTCATACTAGATTCAGTGTTAGATTTTTGGAACATTTACCTAGCATTTCAAGGCGCTGAATTTAATTTTCAGAAGAAACGAATAAAGCAAGTCCTTAATCAAGTTCATTTTTTATTAAGGTATTTAAAAGATTTCTTCATTTTGCTATGTGTAGATTTAAATCTCCATAATAATAAGCAGCATACAAAACTACACACCTGTGATAAAGTATTCAGTGATCAAGATACTTTCTTGTATACCAAATTATAGCTGCAACTATCAAATCACAATGAACTTTGAAACTATTAGGAATTTGTAATTTAAATAGTTTCACTCAACCCCTACTCCCAAATGCTTTTAATTAGAACAGACTTTTTAATTAAGTACTCCCATGCACAAAGTTTAGCCTGGTGATTTTCCTGTCATATCAACCTCCCATACAAAAGCAAATAATCATTGTGTCACAGAAAAACTGGGCTGTCTCTATTGAAACTAGAATACAAGAACTCCAGTTTTGATTACAAGCTACTCAGATGAAAGGAAAGCCCTAGACCCTGAAGTAGAACTCAATGGATGAGCCATGAGCAGAGAGTGCAAGTGAGAGACTCTGGATTTCTTCCCGTCTTTAGTTAAGGAAAGGATGCTTAATAGAGTGGACACAGAATCTGTATCCTATTACTATAAGATCACTGCATTTCTATTTGTTCTGTAGCACCTTGCCAGACACAAAGACTCACTGCATTTCTATTTGTTATCCTGTGATACTTTGTGAGACACTAAGGTTCTTCCTGAATTCCAATCCTCATTTGGGTAAAAAAGTATTAAAAAAAATCTGTATTTTTCATTACAGGGAAGTGTAGACAACAATAAATTTATCAATTCTTTTAGAATTTTATTTTGCCCATTCAAAGTATTTTTATTATATTCACATCATCCTAAAGCCAGGTCCCCAAATTGCTCTGAAATACATTTCTTCTTCCAAATATTTTAATAACCTGAGTCCTATTTGTGTTGCCCATATATATTCTCATGGGTGTGGGGTTACCCACTGGAGCATAGTCCACCTACCATGTGAGCTTTAGCAAAACGGAATCTTCTTTCCCCAGAAGTCATCAACTGTCCGTAGCTATTAGTGGGGTGAGGGACTTCTGGTACTCTCTCACTTCATGCTGGCTCAAGCTAATACAGGTATTGAACAGCCAACCACAGCTGGTGTGAGTTCATGAGATGAGTGTGGTGCTATCATATTCAGAAAACACCAATCCTCCAGCCTCACCTGCTTACTCTTCCAGAGTGGTCCGTGAATTGTGTGGCAGTGGGTAGAGGGCAATGTAAATGTCCCAGTTTTCGCTGAGCTTCATGGGTACATATTCTCTGAAGCTTCACCAGTTGTAAATTTTGGTATTAAGCACTGTCTGTTATAACCAGTAATTTTGACCAAATTCAAGAGCAGCACTATTCTATGGGTTTAGAGTTTTGAGTTAGAAGGACAAATTTGATGCTGTGTCCATTTAGAAAAACAAACAGAAGTAAGCCCATTCTTGGGACCTACAAACCACGAGTTCTTGACTAGTTTTACATTATCTACTTGACTAGTTTTACACACCTTTTCTCATGTGGCCCAGGCCTTATATCCAATCAGAAAGCAGTCAGGAATTCCCATACATATGTGCCATGAAAACATACCCATGTGCTGTATGCATGGGAGTATCTTACCACACTGGCCATGATGACTTCCGTTCCTCCAGCTTCCTGCAGAGTACTTCCCAGTATTATAAAGGATGGATCCTGATCAATACCAACTTAATTTTTCTGTCTTGTGTCAGTAAAAGGTGTAGTGTCTGAGGAATTGGGGTCTTACCTTGAAAATATGGTAGACAGCACATAACAATGGCGATAGTTTGGGTGGCTTAGGGGATCTTCAGGACAACCTTAACCAGGAGGAAGTGTACACATACAACTGAAGTGTGTCCCACAGAAGGCACAGGTTAGAGTATAATATAGCTGAAAATTGCACTTGTGTTTTATTTATATTTTGCATTGGATAATTAATTTCTTATTTTTATTTTTATTTCTGTTTCATTCAAATAGTTTATACAATATGTCCAAGATTTCACTATTTTTTTATTTCTCACAGAATTATATTTTAATCTCCAGTAATATATTTATATCTTAACTTCTATTCATTCAGTTCATCTCACTAGAGGAAAAAAAAAACAACTCTATTGATGGCTAAGATATCATTGGTGGCATTCATGAAAATAGTTACACATGTGCACAATAGTTACATCACACAGCATATTTAACAACACTCCTAGAGAGCGAGCAGAGCCTTTGGCTTTCATGATGGAGATACACCTGAGTGCACGCTCAGAAAATTTGGTTCTGCAAGCTTGGTGGAAGTAATTGTCATTCAGCAGAAAGTCACTAGCTTTGCATATCAGTAATGCACACACACACATACACTTATCTATTTTCTGAGTGGTCTGGAACTGATATCATTTTAGCGAATATATATTTATGAGAACTAAAAATTCTGTATCCTTCTTGATTCTATGAACTCATGTAATTGTGAAATTAATTTTGAGAATATATGAAAACTGTTACATCCTAAGCAAGTGAAAGTAAAATAGAAAACCAGGATTTCATACCAAATTTCATGTTTCCTACGCCTCTCGAATACTGTGCCATTAATTATTTTTATCATTTGTTTTAGATGGAAGACTGTATTTGAAAACTACTGTCATGTACTGAATATTCCTTGTTGAAGAAACACGTCATCTACTACAGAACTCTGGAGGCAGACCTTCATCGTCGGAAAGTTCAGGAAAAAAACAAAGTCCGTGTAAAAGAACTTCTTCAATTTTTGTGTGTTAGTGCTCTTTTTCATTTAAGTATTCCACAAAGGCAGAAAAGTTTCCTCCATTGAATTTTTTTTTTCACCTGTGGTTCATACCAGAGACTGAGAATGTTTGTAAATGTACACATATCAAACTTCTTACAGTTAATAACTCACCTGTGCTGCTGGACACTTGTGTAGAGAGCTAAAGACGGGTCTGAGGAAGACCTAGCTTTGGTTTGTTTTCTTTTCTTCTTAATGGAATGAACTTTTTATTTTCCTCTTCTGACAGTTCTGTAACTGAGCACATCAACAGACTTTGTAGCAGTGTTCACCCAGAGTTACAGAATTGTGTCCCACAGAAACCAGCAAGAATCGATGGGATAAACTTTTAAGGGTCATAGAGGGTTCTGGGGGGCGGGGGGATGAGAGAAGTGAGAGTACTCTGTTACATACAATTTTAAACTCTATAACTGCAGGTTTTGTCCTGAAGACCTTTTTCATATACTTTCTGAAAGTCCAACAAACGGATGTTAACAACTCAATGAAATTACATTTTGCATATCTGAAAAAGAAGCATTGAATATAAGCCAAACGGTTTCACTGGTGGTCTCTTTTTCTTAAAGATAAAAATATATAAAAATATATATATAAATATAACATGTTTTCATTCCAAACTGGTAGCGGTATATAGGATTACAAATAATAATGTTGCTTCTTATTCAAACTGTTGGTCACATGTACAGTATATAAACATAAAACTCACAGGAAGGTATTATGTATGCAGTAGTATACTAGCGTTTAGGAAATGAAAATTTTAGAAAATATGTTTTGTCACCCTGTTGGTCAGAAAGATGTCTTTCTGGTTTTAACGCATGCAGGCATGTAAATATTTGTCTGGAGTCACAGTATTAATGAATGAGATCTTATACATCTGGTGACATCAGAATTCTGTCAGCCATTTTTTTATTTGTATATTGATCCCTAGTGAGTACCCCAAACTCCACTACAGAGGATGAATTGTGGCTGACCAGTAAATCAAAACACCAGAGATATTTTTATATGTTAATGTCATATTATGTTAATGTTGCTGAAAAACAAAACTTAATAAGCCCTTGGTGTATTGGTCCAATACCATGTAGCCCCAAGTGATGAAGTTAAACTGTGCTGTGCTTTCCAGCTCATTCAGAGGGAACGGGGGAGCTACGTGCTATTTTCACTGTCTTTTTGAAAGTTACAGTATGTGTTTTCATATTTGTGCGTATAACTGGAAGTAAAGCTGCAAACAGTGCTTATCACATGCTGAAGTTAACTTTGCTTTTACAAATTGGGAGTAACCCTTCTAAAGACTTACATGAATCCGTGCAGTTGCTCTACACTTTATGATTTTCCGTCATATTAAAATTTTGTGATTATAGTATTTTTATTACCATTAAAAACAAAGTAATAAATCTAAAGCAGCTAGCATCAGTGTGTTTAAAGATAGTTTTGATTGGGTAATTATTATTTGGTTAAGACAAAAAAGTTCCTATTATGGATTCTGTGTCACTGAGCTCCTGTCATTTTTAGGTCTTCCTTGCAGTTCTGAAACATAACTAATTCTTGGCTGTAACTTGCTATTAACTGGTTAAGTTCATTTTTTAAGAAAACAAAGGGTTATATGTACAGTTATTTTAGCTTGCATTAAAGGGGAGTAATATTTTAATTTAAAACACCGTTAGTAACTGCTTTGTAGAAACGGTTTGCTGAGCATAATTCTTCCATGGTCATATTTTGTTGTTTGAGCAAAAGAGATTCAATTCTTACTTACATGTATTTTTGTTTATTTTTCCATACATACATACATACATACATACATACATACTGTAAATGATTACAGTTCTTAAAATTGGAAGGATTTGTAGAAAGGTTTGGAGTCGTACATGTTTTTTTAACAGACTATTTTGTTTTTGTTTTTGTTTTTGTTTTTAAGACTACAACTTACATAGGTAGGAGAGTTGATCATTGCTCTGCTCCTGGCATAGAGTCACCTGTTAAATGGTGTAGTTTTAAAAGACTTATGTGAAAGACCTATGAGAATGCATTAGTGTTTGGTTCAGCATAAAAGAAAATTTTAGGATTGAAGACAAAAGCTATCCACTATATGTTAAGAGACTCTTATTAGCCTGTTGTAAATATTGCAATTCACAAAATGTTATTGTAAGTTTGTAACTTAATTTTTCCCTCTTTTTAGTTAAACAGGTTTGTTTAGAAATTTGTGTTTTGGTGTAAGCAAGTAAAATTGTGCCCATTTTATGGTCCCCATGCTTTTGTAATCTTACAAATATTAACGTCTAGTTGTTCTATATTATAACCATATTTGCGCTCTATGCAAGCCCTTGGAACAGAACATACTCATCTTCATGTAGGACCTATGAAAATTGTCTATTTTTATCTATATATTTAAAGTTTTCTAAAAATGATAAAAGGTTATTACGAATTTTGTTGTACAAAATCTGTACAAAAATCTGTTTTTACATCATAATGCAAGAATTGGAAATTTTTCTATGGTAGCCTAGTTATTTGAGCCTGGTTTCAATGTGAGAACCACGTTTACTGTTATTGTATTTAATTTTCTTTTTCTTTTCAACAATCTCCTAATAAAAATGTCTGAAATCGCCTTGCGACTTTATTTACCGTTTGTCTTTATTACAGTTTCTGAGATGCATTACTTTGAAGAAATATTTACTTTCTAATGGGAGGCGTCTAAAAACAACATAAGTCAGCTCTTTGCGATGCTCAGGGAGCATTGCTCAATGATTTTATTTAACATGCAACCACTTCTATCTCTAATATGAATTACTGTGGAGAAAATATCATAAAAGCACACTCTGTAGTTATTGTTTAACAAGCAGATTTTCCATATTTTGTTTCTTGCCAGCTAAGCAAACTGGCCACATATGCATGATTTATTTATGTACATTTCTCAGTTTATGAAGCTGTTATTTGTACCTTTTTTCCTTTATCTTCTTATATTCCCATGATTCTTATTTTACAAAGCCTTGTGCTGAATAACATAGAACAGACATGTTGATGCAACAAAATATATAATTCCCATATCTGTAAGAGTATGGATCTGTAACTCTAACTTCATGGTTTTCTTTCCACTGTAATGTCAGAATAATACTATTAGTAACTTGAAATTACAATATCCTTTATCTGCTTTGATCATTATTTGAAAATCTATTGGGTTGTTACTTATCTGAAAACATTCATAAGAGAATGGAAAATTTCATTTTTTTTCTTGTTCAAAGTGAATGACCTCAGTGAATTCATGAAAGTAATAAATTATAGTTTTCTTAATAAAAATGGAAGATGTGTATATAACCATTATTAATATATTTTGTCTTCAGTCTTTATTTATGCCAGTAAGATTACATTAAAATGCCACAAAAATCTCGAAGTTAAGTGATTTTTGTAGTAGCTTAGATTTTCTCTGTGTGTTATTATTTTTTATTTGGGCTGCATTTTAAGATACAGAAAGTAAACATTTTAATGGAATGAATATGCTATTGTAAAAATACGCAGAAAGTGTGAGTTTTCCTCTTAAAACTGTACACTTAAAAGTGTACAATTGCTTAAGTTTTTAATATGCAAAATTAGTAGAGAAAATATGAACCAACCCTCATTTATTTATTATTTTAAAAGGTTCACAGGTAAGGCCTCTCTGCTTCAGAGAGCTTGTAATGACCCAAGCTAAAAATCTTAATGTCCCAGTCAAGATCTAATTTTGTTGGAATAGGGACTTTTACAAGAGCAGGATCAAAAGATGCACATATCCTTTGTGCTGCAGCCGACATCAGTGGAAATGACTAAAGGATTTACTAAGATACTTTCACACCAGGTAGTAACCATGGAGTTAGAGTAACCTTTTATTTTTACTTCGAAATAATAGCAAAAGATTATTTGACAAAAGGATAAGAATTTTAAATTGGGAAATACATACATTTTCCAATAAATGATAAATAAAACCAGCACATTTGTTATTCTCTTCACATTATTTGTTTATGCATTAACAATTGCTTTATTTTTCTTATCAATGATCAAACCCTTTTAAGGTAAGTAACACATACAGTCTCGCACAAAAATAGTGTCAGAAATGAATTCCTAATGTGTTCAGAATATTCACAATGAAAGTACAATATTTAAGTCTTATTATTTAATATCTATGTGTTGCAAGAGTAAGCAATGGCTGAAAATTATTCAAACACAGCATAAGTTGTAAATGCTAATTCTGTGCTAAGATAATGAATAAAAAGTAAAATCATGTCTTGTTTACATTGTGTGATCTATAAGCTAGAAATGAGTTAAGCAAATAACTAGTTAAGACTCCTTTGGTTCTTGTAAAACAAAATTTTGAAAATTTAAAAACCCAAAGGGACCAGTTATAAAGATTAAACTCTGAGGATGGAAACTCAAGGTAACCAGGGAGTAATGTCCAGGGACCAAAGTTCTTGGAGCCCATGCCTCCATTTTTCACCTCTGCCCAGTTGCTCTGATTGTTATTCCTCTCCAGGTAGAGAATTCTTCTCTTTGTCTTTTGTTATTTACTCTTGTAGTATTTAAGAGCTTTAGGTTCCTACTACAGAAGTAAGCCTATTACTTTCTCTCTGTTGTTATTTACCTGTGAATGCTGACTATCCCTTGTTGTTAGATACATGCCTATAATATATATTGGCAGAATATGAGATGCATTTAGGGAATTTTAAAGATTGTTGTGTTCATTGAATTTCTACACAACTCCAGGATCCTTCATGGGAATAAATATCTAATGAATACCTAGATTAGGAGCCAGAATATGACTTACTTTGACATCATAGAATATAATTAGTGGACCTGCTACTTAAGAAAAGGAAGATGGTGGGAGTGAGGAGGGAACAATTGTAAGATAAGCATTATGAATTATGAATAAATCTAATCCTAGTTCCACTTACCATGCATATAACCATTGTAGAGGCTTCCTCCTTCTGAACATTCTTTTTTTTTTTCCTTTCATTCTTTTCAATGGAAATTCATTCTTCTCTCAGACAATACATTCTCCTTTCCTCCACTCCTATTACTTCTCCCTACAGCCCTCTCCACCAGGTCCATTATTTTGTTTCCCTTCAGAAAAGAGCAATCCTCCAAGACAGCACAACAAGGGAGACAACAGAAGACACAGTAAGACAGGAGAAAACTCCTCTTACCAAAGGTGGACCCAAAGGGAACCCAAGAGGAGAAAAAGAATCTTAAGAGCAGGCAATAGAGTTAGAGACACACCGGGTCTCATAGTTAGGAGTCCCATAAAAATACTAAGCAAACAGCCATAACATATGTTCAAAGGACCTGGTGCAGACCCAGGTTCTGTGCTTACCACAGTTTCTGTGAGCCCATAGAAACCTTGCTTGGTTAATTTATTGGGCCATTTTTGTCTAGATGTCCTACATCTCATTTGACTCCTACAATCCCTCTGACCCCTATTTCATGGGATTCCCAAGTCCTGAAGCTTCTTCAGGTTTTCTTTGTTCCATATCATCTATGAAACAACCCCCATTCCCCTCCCCCTCCACACACACACACAGAGGATCTACCTTCTAAGAGCCTCCCTGATGAGTTAGAATGGTGGGTCGCATCTCAACAGCACACTAGGCCAAGAGATTTCCCCATTGAAGAGGTTTTATAGGGAGAGAGACAAGGTGGTGGTAGAAAGAAAAGAGGGGGAGAGAGAGAGAGTGACAGAGGGGCATTCTCCTTATGTATATGGAAAATGACATACATAGGTAAAGGTGGGAGCTGAGCCAACTGGGTGCTGGGAATATGCTGCAGGTCGTGTTGTAGCCTATGTGATGTCATAGGTTTGAAAAATCCTGATGCCACCATTCCCAATTTCTGAAAGCAAATATAACAGTATGATGTGGATGTCATTGTGGAGAAAAAAAAAATCAAGGAAATGAGGTCAAATGAAAAGAAGATTGGTTTGTGTATTGTAGTTATCCTGGTAAATACTAGTCAAGATAACAAGGCTGAGATTGGTCTTGCAAATATAATGCAGTGCCTAAAGTCACCATTAAAATGCTACATTAAAGACATATCGTAGAAGAAAATGAATAAAGAGTGTGAGGCCTTCTCTACGTGAAGAGTAAATACTTTTCGTATTTGATCCAACCCGTGGAGCTCCTCAGGGATCAAGAGAAGAATCTAGTACACTTCCTACAAACTTGGCTGATTCTTCAATGGTGTTAATTTGGTAACCTACTTTTTCTACTATGCCATCTCACATACTAGCATGAGTTGTCTGATACTTCTCTATTACTGTGTTCTCTATAAGAAAAGAGTCTCTACTGTTAGAAATAATTTTAGTGTGGCAAAGAAAGAGATCATCAATGCAGCTAAAGTGTGTCTCCGGGGGTGGGGGGATGGGGGATTATTCTTCATCAAAAGAGTGTGGTACTCACAACATGCTCTCCTGGATGGGAAGGGCTAATGGTTTATATTCAAACACAGTCTTGTCTTCTTTTTCCATTTGGCTGGGTTGCAATCTCATCATTGTGCCAGTTTGGCTGGTTTTTTAAATAATTGACAATAAGAAAATCCAGGAAAGAGGGGTCACAACTCCAAGACATGAAGTTCCTGTGACGCAATAAAGTTTTTATTGTAGAGAAATTTTCATCCTGCAACCTTGATGCTCTGGCAAGGTATCACATCCAAAGACCTTCTAGGAGTGAGCAATCTGGCTGGAAAGTCACACCTTTAATCCCCATGACTGGAATGCAGAAACACCTTTAGTTGACACCAAACAGTGAAGGTAAAGTTAGTTTGTAAAAGAAAACAGCCTATTCCCATTCATTCTACTGGCCCCTGGGGCTTCTATCATGTGGGAGGTGGGAGGACCCTAAAGAAAGTACCTGAGACCTGGGAGGTGAAAGACTCTCAGGATTCAAAGGGAAGGACCTTAGAGTAAATGCCCAACAGTGGCTAGAGGAAACTTGTAGAATTTACCTTCAGTAGAAAGAAAGGGCATCAAGTGGAGGGATGGGGTTGTCATTCCACAGTCAAAAACTCTGACCCAGAATTGTTCCTGTCTAAAAGAACTGCAGGGACAAAAATGGGGAAAAGACTGAGGGAAAGAAGGTCTAGTGACTGGCCTAACTTGGAATCAATCGCAAGGACAGGCTTTAAGACCTGACACTACTACTGGTACTATGGTGAGCTTAAGATAGGAGCCTAGCATGGCAGTCCCCTGAGAGGTCCAACAAGCAGCTTACTGAGACAGATGCAGATACTTACACCCAACCAGTGGACTAAAGTCAGAGACCTCTGTAGTTGAATTAGGGAATGACTGGAAGAAACTGAAGAGGAGGGTACCCTCATAGGAAGACCAGCAGTCTCAAGTAACCTAGACCCCTGAGATCTCACAGACACTGAGCCACCAACCAGATAGCATACACCAACAGGTCCAAAGGCCCCTAGCACATATGCAGGAGATGACTGCCTGGTATGACCTCAGTGTGAGAAGATGAGTCTAAAACCCTCAAAAGACTTGAGGCCTCAGGGAGTGGGGAGGCTTGGTGGGAGAGCTTGGGGACTAGGGATCTGGGGGTGGAGATATCTTCTTGGAGACAGTGAGGAGGAGGAAAGGAATGAGAAACCATGGGAGGGAGGACCAGGATGGGATAACTACTGTAAAAATAAAATAAATAAAAATAAAAGTAATTTTAAAAAAAAGGAAGCAGCCATATTTGAAAGTGACATCTAATTGAAGAGCAGACAAAGTTACAAATCAGAGAAAGATTTGACAGAATGGGTTAGAGGTAGGGTATGTCCAAGTCACAGAAGGACAGAAAAAAGAGGCTATTTTAGCACACTGCAAGGAAAGAAGGTGGTATGGGGGGTTTTAGTTTTACAGAGAAAGGTTTCAGAGAGAACAAGCTAGACACAGGTAAGGACAGGACAAGCAAGAGAATAGGAAGCAGGCAGAAGATTAGAACATATTGCTGTAAGGAAACAAAAGGGACATTTACAAGTGATACCCAGAAGAACTAGGCAGAATAAGAAATTTGATTTCAAGTGCCACACCTCTATGGCAGAGGACAAAGGAATGGATATTTTGTTTCAAGACACTAGCAAAACATTAGAAGAAAGAAGAACCCACAAAGTAATAACAGTTCCTATACAATAAATACGTGTAAACAAATATTTTACTGAGTGGGGAAATTAATATATTTGCATAAGGTTTTACCAGTTGACAGAGATAAGATGATTTGTATAAGGGTCTTACAAGGTAGGGCAGATAAAAGGATTTAAATTCTTTGTCATGAAAGTCTTACAGATTTTGACAGAAAAGACTACTGTTTAATGTTTCCTACACTATTGAATTGCACTTTCAGATAAATTCATCTGTGTATTCTGAACCTAAATTCATTAATGGTTAATGGCTTAAACTTTCCTATATTCATAAAACTCGATGCTTTTAAACAAGTAAATCATCTAACTGTATAATATATCTTAAGGTGAATACTTTGAAGGGGAAGAACTCTTAACTAGCAAGTAGAACACATCTAAATTTGTAAAAGGTTTCTCTAATGGAATAGAACTGATAGAATAAAAAAAGTAACATATATGTATTTATTATTATTCATTATTGTTATTAAAAGTAGATTTAATGTGCTGTTTTATAACATGTTATCCTAGTAATCTAGTAATGTCATATTATACTGGAGAGGCGAAGAATGTGGCAGTTGTCCAGTCCACTGTGCTGAACATCTCAGTATTCCCAGTCTGGCACTGGAGGCCTGCAGGATTCCCAGGGAGCTTCCACTCTTCAGTCTACCTTGGAATCCCAAAACTGGTTCTAATATGGATGAAAGAAAAGCCAAAGCAGAAAGATTCATGGTTTTGACAGTGAGGAAGAACAGAGAGGCAGAAAGCAGCATTTCCTTCTTCCATATTCTTTACTTAATCTGGGAATTCACCAGAGACCACATTAAACTGTCTTAAATAATCTGATTTAAAAAAAAATCCCTCATAGGAGTATCCAGAGTTCTGGATTTTATTTGATTCAATATGAAGTCAATATTGTTGATAACCTTCAAGTTATCTCAAGGTATATATTAGAGTTTGAGGGACACCCAAGTCAGTGGGGGATCTTTCAACTGCTGTACCTTATTGAACTGGTCACATACATTTCCATTGTGTCTGAGTCCTCTTGTTTCTGCTGATTGTCAGTATTGGAAGTAGTTACCATTCATTGACTAATATATCTATGCCACATATATTAAGAGTGAGCAGTGAGGTGTGTTGACAAATCTGAGAATACTAACACGTTCTCCTTATACAGGAAACTGTACCTTGTTCAGATCTGTAAATCCCATATTTTCTTACCTTGGAAAGCTCACCAATGAAATAGGTATTGGTTCTCTGTGTTCATATACTTCCAGGGAACAAAAAAATCAGGTTTTCTTAAGTGGTTTCAAGCAAAATGGGTTATCTTACTTGGGCTCTAGATTCCTGATTAAGGTCACTGTGCCATTTCCCCATTTATAGAGGTAACCCTAATATTATTGACGGGATAGGCTAAGATTAGGAAACGAAGACAAACCAAATATAGATACAGTTCCTTTTCAACTTGACCACTTTGTATAGCCTATTTTCAACATTCCTGTCTCTGAAATAACATTAAAATCATTTGTGAACCGAAATCAGAGATTAGAAGTTAAAACCAGTCAAGAAAAATCCAAGAGCATGCATATACTTTGGAGGAAATTGCCAGTGTGTTGAGAGATTCTCTGCAATTAGAATGTCCATATGAGATTTGCCTTTTGAATATGCTTTTATTCACACAATTCCTTAAAATTCAATCCTATTACAGAGGTTACAGTATTCTGATGTAAACAGACATCTCACCAAGTGGGAACAGTTTGCAAAACAAACAAAACAACAACAAAAATAAACCCCAAAACAACCAAACAAACAACACTACAGGTTGAGATCCTTCAACTGTGATTGGTTGAGAGAGCATCAGTGTTGCAGGCCTCAAGAGAAGCTTGAATGCGCTGGCTAGTGGCGAGCATTGACAGATGGACTTGTAGGAACTCAGCAACAGAGCAAGTAACTCCACAGTCACCATGGCCAGTCATGCACTGGCCAAAGTCTTCTTCCTGATGGCTATCAGGGAAGAGGCTTGGGATGCCACGTCTCCAGAACAGTTTGAATCCAGAAAGTCACAGCTTTTCCAACCTAGTTCATTTCCCAAGTGATGACTGATAGGCTTATTAATTCTTATAATGCTTATAATGCCTTAAGCTAAGCTTGTCTCCTGACTATCCAATAAGTTATTTAACCCAATTAAAATATCCTATGCCTACCACAGGGTTGGTTAGTTTCATATGTCTGAGTTCCTCAGAGTCCAAGTTTTGCATGTTCCTGTCCTGACTCTATCCTAGACTCCTTTCTCTCTACCAGAACTCCCACCTCTTATTTCCTGCCTTTTGCTAATAGGTCTTCAGGGTTTTGTTGACAGATAATGCTTCCACATAGCATACAAGAGATTCTCTCTCTACATAGGGACTACTTCCAAAATTCCAATTTTTCTTATAAGGCTTATGGATTCGGGCTGGCTCATTGACATATCAGCTCTACCTTGGGTTACTCTATTATGTCAGAGACTTCGTTAGGCTTAGCTCATATCAGAATTGTCTTATGGTTGGCTTCCATCTCCTAAGCATTAAGTAATTCGTAATCACACAAAATGGTCTCCAAGTTACACCAAACGTTTGTAACATATATGTTGCTATCATATATGTTCATTTTTGAAGATTTAGAAAAATGTGGAGCCTAGTGAACCCATAGCATGACTTTATCTTATCTCCATTTCTTTAGCCTAGAATTTAAGCTTTCTTTACATTCTAGAGGAATAGAAATCAACTTTATAAAATTAGTTTCTAGGAACTGTACTTTATTCATTAGTGTTTGGGATCACTATTTATTTAATGATAAAAATGTCCAAATATTGAACCAAGTGTCATGTAATCCAGCTTTAATTGCAGCTCTTTGGAAAGATAGGCAAGGAGATCTTTGCAGGTTTGAGACCAGCCTGGTCTACATACCAAGGTCTAAGCTTGTCAGGGCTACAGAGTAAGAAGTGTTCTCAAAATAGAACTTTTAAATTTTGAGATAATTCTATGTTACAGGCACAGAACAGACCAGAAACATTCTCAAAACCTTTAGCATTATCCATAATTATATTTTTCATAAATATACAATTACAATGAAGGAGATTACCTCGTTTCCTTTATTTATGTTATATGTGAAAGACCCACAACATGAGGACTCCCCCACATTCTGACTCAGAAGAGGCAACACCCCAAATCACCCACAAGAAACGGTCTTGCTGCAAACTGCAAGAGGATTTTTATTCAAGAGCGCTCTTGGTCCCATGGTCATACACCATGCAGGGGTAGAGGACCATGGCATGCTGAGTAGCTGGGTAAGGGGGTATTTAAAGGAAGAAACCCCAACTCAAGGAAATGGGGAGAGCGTTGTTGGAAAATACCAAAAAATACCAGTTAAGAGTCCCAAGGAAGTGCAAAGTCACAAGAGTCACAAGGAATACCTGGTAATTGTGCAGGTTATCTCTCAAGACAGTTTCTAAGAGCCCCTAACAATAGCACATTTGCATAGCAGTTTCCAGCATTGTCAGGGTGACTTTCTTTGAATGAACACTCTTTGAACCCAGGAAGCAGGTGGGTGGAGGAATGTCACTATCTGTTTTATGATTAGCATACCTTGGAGCAATGAGTCACAGAGGTCACATTCCCAAGCCTGGGCCTAAAGGCCTAGAATTTTGTTTTTACGTTATATTTCACATGCAATCATTGTTATTTGTGCTTGATTTTATAAAAATGTATCACACTTGCAAATTTCCTATTTTAAATTTTTATTGGACATTTTATTTACTTAAATTTCAAATGTTATCTCCCTTCTCGGTTTCCCCTCAAACATTCCCCTATCCTACTCCCTCCCCAGCTTCTATGAGGGTGCTCCCCCACCCACCCAACCACTGCCACATCACCCATCCCTTATGCTGGGGCATTAAGCCTTCAAAGGACCAAGAGCCTCTCCTCCCAGTGATGCCAGATAAGGCCATCCTCTGCTGTGTGTTCATCTGGAGCCATGGGTCGCTCCCCGCTCCCACCCACATATTCTTTGGTTGGTGGTTTAGTCTCTGGGAGCTCTAGGGGCATCCGGTTGGTTGATTTTATTGTTCTTCCTATGGGGTTGCAAACCCCTTCAGCTCTTTCAATCCCTCCCCTAACTACACCCTTTGGGTCCCCATGCTCAATCCAGTGGTTGGCTGAGAGCATCTACATCTGTTTGATCAGGCTCTGGCAGAGCATCTCAGGAGACATACATATCAGGCTCCTGTCAGCAAGCACTTGTTGGCATCTGCAACAGTGTCTGGGTTTGGTGGCTGCGCATAGGATGGATCCCCAGGTGGGGCAGTCTATGGATTGCCTTTCCTACTTGTAAATTTCCTACTTGTTACTACTACCTATACTAATCAGAGCACAAGGACAATCTATATCAGATTTCACGTCATATTTTAGAGTTGTGATGACCAAATCCCTCCTTATGTCCCCCAAATAGGCAAATTCCTACCCTGTCTTTTTTTTTTTTAATTTGTAATATTCATCAGTCCAGGAATGGTAAATATAAGTAATTTATACAATGCTATAGTAATATCCACTAGAAACAGCAAAACTCATGAAGTCAGCACAGCTGTTTGGCACAGTTCTAGCAAAGCTGAGCTGAAAGCTACAACCACTGTCATTCTGTCTTTCATTCTGCACTATGATTCAACTCAGATCTTTTCCTGAGAAAATTATGTTATGAGTCTTTTTTGAAAAGTCCTAAACTTATATCTATCTGGCTCTGATTGGAAGTTTTCCTTATGCCCTGGAGATTGTGATAAGCAAAGATAATGAGGCCATAACTCCAGAAATTTTCTTGGGGTATCTGTCCTTAAATTTGAACAGTAAAATTGATGCATGGTAAATAAAAACAATTGACAAACTCTGACTGGCCAGGAGGATAAGTTTCAGATTCAAGGCCTCTGGAAATGTAGTTTAAAGATAGGGTCTCATACAAGGTACACTCTTGGGGGAATATAATTCAGTAAATAAGATACATTGACAAAAATAAAATTTTTCTACTTTATAGCATAGATGATGAGAAATTTTAGTAAAAGGTGATAAGTGTTAGTATTTGCTGTTCATAAAACAAACTGGTTTGGATATTTTCTGGTGGTCTGGAATGGTTTAGAATTGCAAATACTGCTGGCCTGCAAGCAGGCTGCCTTATAATAAATGGATTTGCTTTAGCAAAGACATTCTTTAGGTTCTTTGAATTGGTTCATTCCCTTGTATTGCTGAATATTAGCCCATAGTGTAGTGTTAGGAAATAAGTATGCTTTAACAATCTACCTTTTGGAAGGCATTTAGGTTGTTTCCATTTATAGTTCCTATGAATGAAGTTTCTAGATGTATTCATATAAGACCTTTGATTGCTTATATGAGTGTCCTTTTCTCTGGAGTTCACTAAGTGAATAATATAGTGACCACATACATGCTTTTGTAAGGGACCATCATCATACTCTTTTGCAGAGTAGATCTACTGTTTCACAATTCTACCAGCAATGTTTGTGTTTGCCTGCTGCCACAGGGCAGAAAAGGACCTTGCAACAACATCCATTTGTCCATTTGATTCAGGAAGAGGCTCAGCTTCCCATTGGGACACATTGACAAGGCTTGGTTGAGCTCTGAATTTAATCAGTCACTAGTCTTACCATGCCTCCATAAATCATATTCCTGCCTCCCTGTCCCAGAATTTTAGGACAGAAACTTGGATTCTTCCAGCTGTTGCAGAGAAAACTGCTTCACCCATGGTAGTTTGCAGTGGGATTAGAGTATGATTCCTGCTTCTACAAGAGAGTATGATGGCACAGAGGAAAGTAGTACTTGGTAGAAGACCAATCCCTCATTGGCCTCTCTAGACTTTTCTGAAATGGTACAAATAGGCTGACTTGGGACACGCACTTGTAGTCTTTTTGTAGTGTTTTATCAGGCACAGCATGCTTTTAAAGGTGGAAGCATGACACATTCAGCTGAGGGATCACCATCAATTTGGTACCATCTCTGTTTTTTTTCATATATAAATGATGTCTTTATTATCTCTTTTGATGTTCTGCATACCATATTTGTCCTCAAATACAACTCTGGTAAAAATTTCTTGGAAAGGGATTGAGGGCATTAGTAGAGAAGGAAATGGCTCTGATGTCTACTAGGAACAAACTGCTCTGGCTCTGGCCATTCAAGCGGTCAACCCAGGCATATCAGGACAAGGGGTTCTGGATGTGAAGGCTGACTGCCTTAACTGTTCTCTGGGAAATCTTAGCCAACTCCTGATGATTAAGTTGTACCAGGAAATATTTGAAGCAGGAAATGTTTGTGAGAACCCTAAAGTTTTAGTAATTAAGAGATTTGAAGACCTCAAGGAAAAGGAACTCTGGACCTGGGTCAGTAAAGGGAATGAATGTTCATAGATAATGCAGGAGACAAGATAGAGGAACAAATAGCTGGGTCTGTTAGATAAGTGGGTGATGGAGAGAACCCCCATCCATAAGGGGAGAGCGCTAATAAGAGAAAGTTTGATTCAGAAACACTATTGGAGAAAATTAGAAGATATATGTACAATAAACAAGATAAGAGGATGGGTAAAAGAGATTGGATCCTTTGAGGGGGATGTTGCATTAGTGAAATGACCTTCCTAGAAAGATTGTAACATACTGATTTGACCCCTTGGAATTGCCTGCCTAAGGAAATTAGGGTTCAAGTTCTAAGAGATAGAATTCAAGCTTGTGAAGGAGCCCTGGGGAAAGTTGCAAGACGAATTAATACTGCATATGGAAAAGAGTTTGAAAAGCTTTGTACAAATAGATAATTTGGATGAGCTTAGTAAAGAGATTTTGCACATTTAGATAAATTAAAAATATTAACATTATCCTAAACTGTTTAGCACCTTTCTGTTCTCATGCAAGTTTATGCCGGGACAGCCTGTGATTTGGAGGTTTTTCTGAGAGTTGAAAGTTAATGTATAACTAGTTTTAGCAGACCCTGAAGTGTGACTATGTGTGAGCATTGTGCTTTCTGTTTACATAGTTACAAGGGGTTTTTCACGAAAAATAATTGGCTTGAGGAAAATAATGAAAAGTCTTTTGATTACATATTATTGTATAAAAAGGAAGTGTGTAACCAATACAAGACTGAGGTGAACTCAGGGGAGTGGGGGGACTGGCCAGTGATGAACCTGGGGCTGGGGAGTGGGGGGACTCTGGCTACCTTGGGGAGAGGGGGATCTCTGGCTATCTCTGAGCCCAGCTTGAGAACAGCAATGAGGCACATGCATTTTTTCCTCAGAGTCTCTGATTTCTCACTGATCTGATCCTCCCATTCTCAAGAACCCCAAAATGACTGAAGCTGGTCCTTGGCAGTGTTTTCCTCCAGTTTTGTGAATACTATTTAGAAAAGTTTTGTTTTGCCATTGACACACCAACTCACTGGTACTTTGGGTAAAGAAACAGGGAAATCTTGGAAAAATGTTTGAATCCCTTTACAGGTTCAGTAGAGCTCTGCCTAGTGTCAAGGATGGGTAAGGAAAAAAACCCAAGGAACTCATTTCATTAATTTTTTTATTGCTATGATAAAGCATCATTATCATGACAACTTAGAGAAGAATGGGTTTTTTTGGACCTTGCTATTTCACAAGAATAGGGGTCTATCAAAATCATGGCAACAGGAAAGCAGGCATGACACTGGAGAGTAATTTGAGGATTCACATAACAGTTTATGAACAGGAAGCAAAAACTTCAGTGGGGATGGCAAGAGGCTTTTGATGCCTCAAATTCCCCCCACAAAGTGAAAAATCTGTGTGGTTCTGCTTTCAACCTGGCAGCTGCTCAGACAGATGAAATTAGAGGGCGCTACATCCTCAGTGTCACCTGGGTGGAGGGGTGGGGTGGGGTGGAACGCAGCCTAAAATGAGGGCCCCAGCCCAGTTGAGAAACAGCCCAGACTGAAGTGGAGGAGGCAGAGGTTCCCAGACTCCCTGACTGGAGGGCAATGAGCTCTGGGCTTGGGAGAGGTGGAACTCTGGCTTAGCTCAGGGGTTAGTGTCTGTGTATCTGTACCCCGAAGGCAGAGGAGCTTTCTCCAGGAGACTTAGGGTGCATATGAAGAAGGTTTACGCCCATAGCCGTTTTTAAGAGAGACAGTCCTTGTTTGTCCAAACTGTTTATTCATTGTTCATTGTGGAAAGAGGGTACATAGGACTTACTCAGGGTGGACCAGAGATTAAATATCTTTTTCAAGAGGGGATGTCTGGGAAGATAAGCTTACTGGCTAACCCTCAAGCCCAGTCCATCTGGGCTTCATTAGCATGGAGAACTTTGTGCTCTGGGCGTGATTAGCTGTACTGAACTTCATGTGGGGTGTCATGGTCACATGTTCCAGAGAAAGAACTGAGCTGGGAGTAGATGAAACACCTATCTTTCTCAGATATGAGAATATACTGGGCTTTCTGAATCTGCTAAATGTTTCCAGTTTTTGCCTAATGACATGGTTCCACTTGCCCCACACATCTCCTCCCGCAAGGCCACATGTATGCAGTATCTGCAGTTGACAAAAGATGATGTTAAACACCGGTAATTGTATTTACAGTCATTTATTACCAAGTGGGTAGTGGGAATCAAAACTGGGTCTTCTATGAGAACAGCCAGTGGTTGTAATTACTGAGTCATTTTTTCCACACTAAACTTTATGATTTAAAAAGCAAACATGTGTTACTAAATTCTTTGATCCTATGTTTCACTCTTAAGTTTTTTTAAATTTAATTTAGTTCTCTGATGATTTTGTAGATACATATAATGTATTCGAGTTATTCTCATCTATACCCTATATTACATCTCTCCTATCTCTATTTATACCTTTCTCTTCCTTGCTCAAATTGTTGACTTTTGCTTTTGTTATACGACCCATTTGGTTTAATCTGAGCCATGTGTAAGACCTATAAAAATATTCCTTGGGTCACGAGTGATTAGGCAACTGTGATTAAAAACAAATTAATGGAGGAAAAGATGATGAAGTGAAGGCAGTGAGAATCAAAGGTATGCCTTCTTTCTTCTCCTTGTTTCTCTATTTGTTTTCTCTCCTTTCTCCAGATTCTAGAGAAAACAAAACAAACTTCACAAGTAAATGTATATAAATGTGTGTCTGTCTATATGATTTTTAGAGATGTGCATATATGATGCCTCTGTGTGTGTGTGTGTGTGTGTGTGTTTATTTTTTGTGGACAGTGTGAGTATGAATTCAGCCATGACACACAGTTGGAGATCAGAGGACAACTTAAGGTGTTAGCTTTCATGTTTCACCCTATTTGTGGCAAGTTATTTGGATTTTGGCCACTGTTCTCACAGTATACCCAGCCTGCAAACTTAGGGATTCTCTTGTCTACACTTCACATCTTCCCAAATGTGATGACACAAGAGTGCTACCTGCTTTATGTGGAACATTACAACTTGGGTTCTCACACTTGCATGGCAAGAACTTTACCTTTAAGCCTTGAGCCATAAATTTTGTTCCAGTTATATATTAGAGATGTGTGTTCTGCTTCCTTTTTCATTCCATTAAAATTTTATTTCTAATTTTCCTTTTGGTACTTTTTACCAAAGGCATAAATACAACTAATTGCACTAATAGTTTTTAAGTATTTTGAGATTTACAAGAGGTTATTTTATTTTGATCATGTGTCTCTTAACGATGAGACTGTGTTCCGAGAAATGAGTCATCGGTGATTTCATTTTTATATGAACATCATACAGGATACTTACAAAATCAAAGATTGATATGACATCATTATGATATGCAATTTATGAAACCATAGTAATAGATATAGTCTGACATTGAATTAGATACACTCATGCTTCAGAGACCATTTAGTGATTATATAGGAAAACTATCTCAGGCAAATAGTCACATATGCAGTTTTGACAATTTAGAGAGAGAATATGAAGCAAAATCAAGAAATATAAAAACATGAGGCAAACCACATATATGTTTCTAAGAATACCTCCAGATTGCTATCAGAAAGGATCCATATAAGTCACTCAGCAGATTGGCACAGTAACATACAGCAACTGTTGTCACATAGAGAAAATCAATTGGAAACTTACCTTTTCTGTACCAGATCTGACTTTACACTTAGAAGTTTGCTATTGAATAAGATCACCCTTTCTAGTTCTTTGTGAACTCAGGCTGGCTCGGTCACTTCAGCTGCTCTGGCTCAAAATTCCATTCCAAGCTGATTGATTCAAGTTGGCTTCTCTAGGCTTCTGACTAAATTGCTGCCCTTTGAAAAACTGCCTCTGAATTCCACAAACTGAACTGCACTGACTGCATTGCCTCAACTCACTGCACTCACTGAACTGTTTTCTCTTTCCCGCACTATGCACTGGTTTTGTTTGTTTGTTTGTTTTGTCTCTTCTCTGTTCTGTTTTATGAGGGTCCTATCTCTGAGTCAGACTAATTAGGTCAAACATTTTCTCTCATTCATCATTTTGTCTGCCCCTCAGTTAGACATCACTTTCAAACATAGCTTCTTCCTTCTACTAGCTAATTTTCTCTTCATTGTTTTGGATTGAAAGTGTGTACTAAGGACGCGCGCGCGCGCGTGTGTGTATGTGTGTGTGTGTGTGTGTGTGTGTGTGTGTGTGTGTGTATTCCAGTCAGAGGGATTAAAGGTATGTCAGTTCAGCCAGATAATACAGACCTAAAAGGTCACTGGATGTGATTCCTTGCCAGAATAGCCTTGCTGCTGGATTAAAATTCCTACTGGTTTCTGATGGGAAACCGGGAAAGGGGATAACATTTGAAAACATAAATAAATAAAATATTCATTAAAAGAGAAAAAAATATTAAAAAAATAAAATGAAATTTAGAATCACCATGGGTGAAAAATATTTCTAATCATATCTGTTGAAGACCTGTTTAAAAGGCTGACAATGGCCAGTAGCTAAGAACTTAGACTTGGAATTGTTTTTCATAGACCAGAAAGTGTAACCCACTGTGTCTCAATTGGCTGTATAAGCAATGTAGTCTATGGTGCTGAAAGAACCTAGTGGGGAAACCCCCACTAAATTCCAGATTCAGTGTGCACCCAAGGAATCAGGAGAGACCGTCTTGATGCAAACACATGAGGTAGTTTAATGACAGAGCTCCAGGCCAACAAGTATCTCACACAGGAGACAACGGTGCCAAAGATTACCACTTGGAATTCTAAATTTTAGATACCTGCCAGACAAGGAACACCTCTATGACTAAACACAAAGAACTCATGGGATTGAGGTACAATTGACTTATGCTGTCTCATTGTATGTGGTCCCCAGTGACCATTCTTGGCAAGATCTCAGAAGTAATTCCCTATTAAGTAACCCACAGCTGCCATGCTGTTTAAATGCCCAGAGAAGGAAGCAGAAACCAGGGCACAAACATCTCCCTAATGAAAATGAGACAAGATATTAACATCTAAAATTATAACCATTCCAAACTTGCATGCCCAGATGTCAGCATCAAAACATAACCAATAATATCTAGGAGGACAACGTCGCTACGAGAGCCTAGCAATCCTATTGCAGGGAGCCCTGAGAAATTCAGTACAAGTTAAACACAAGACAAGAACTTAAAGATAACTATTATTAACCTGCTCAAAGACTTTAAAGAGGGTATGGCCAAATCAACTAGAGAAATCAGTGATAACCTAAACAAATAGTAGAATTAAACAAAAACAATAACAAAATGGTTTCATATAAAAATGAAACTAGAATCACAAAAAAATCCCAAACTGTGGTAAACATGAAAATGAAAATTTTAGAAAATTAAACAGGAACACAATAAAATATTTTCAACAAAATTGTAGAATAAATTTTCTTAACCTAAAGAAGGAGGTACCTATCAAGATACAAGGAGAATACCAAACACCAAATAGACTAGCCCAGAAAATAAATTCCCACATCACATAATAAATCTAAAGGCTAAATTTACAAAACAAAGAAATAATATGAAAATCTACAAAGGAGGAAGACCAAAAACCATAAAAACAGAGCTATTAGAATAATATCTGATTTTTCAGCTGAGTCTCCAAAAGCCAGAGAGGTCCAAATGGATATTCTGAAAAATCTGAGACCACAGATAATATGCTAGAAAACTCTACCTAGCAACATTTTCAATAATTTGGGGCAGAGAAAGAATGACAATCCATGGTAAAACCAAATTTAAGCAGTGTTTATCTATAAATCCAACTCTACCATTGGTACTTGAAGAAAAACTTCAACCTCAATAAAACTAAACACAATAAAACAATTAAACAAACAGCAACAACAACAACGAAACACCACCACCACCACAACAAAATAGTGGGAATCAATAAGCATTGCTCTTGATAACTGTCAACCTCAATGGTCTCAATTCACTAATAAAAAGATACAGACTGTCACACTAGATTCAAAAATAGGGGCCATTCTTTCATTGTATCCAAGAAATACACATGAACATCAAGGATAGACACCACCTCAGGATAAAATGATAGAAAAGATATTCCAAGCAAATAAACACAAAAAGCATGCCAGTGTAGTCAGTTTACTGTCTGACAGAACTAAATTCAAGAGCTAGGAAAGATCACTTCCGGCTCATCGAAGGGGAAATCCAACAATAGTGAATTCCAATTTTTAAAATCTATGCCACAAACAAAAGGGCTCATAAGTTTATTTTTAAAAACACAATTACAGCTTCTATCACCTATTGCTGTTCACACAGTTATAGTGACTTTAATTTCTGACTCTCATAAATAGGCAGGTCATCCAGAAAATCTTAACAGAGAAATGCTGCAGTTCAATAGTGTCATAAGTCTAACGAAGCTAACGGATATCTACAGATCATTTCATACACAAAAGAACATATCTTCTTCTCAACACCTCATAGGACTTTCTCCAAAATTAATGACATACTTTGTAAATAAATGAAGTTTCAACAGATCCAAGAAAATTGAAATAACTAACTGACCACCATGGATTAAAGTTGGATATCAACAACAGAAACAACAAAAAGCTTACAAATTAATTCTAACTGAACAAACAAATCAAGAAAGAAGTTTTAAAAGAAATTAAAAGGCTTTATAATTGAATGAAAATAAAAACAACATACACAGACTTTTGAATATGAAAAGAGCTATTCTAGGAGGCAAGTTCATAGCACTAAGTCCTCAAGCATATAAAAATAATTAAAAAGATCTCATACTCCTCACTTAACAGCATTCTAGAAAACTCCAAAATAAAAAGAAGAAATAAAGTCCAAAAGGGTAGACTGCAAAAATAATACCTCAGGGCTGAAATTAATAAAGTATAAACAGACAAACAAAAACAAGAGAAAAAATCCATGATACCAAGTATTAGGACTTTGAGAAACCAACTGATAAACCCTTAGCCAAATTATTTAAAATGTAGAGAGAGAAGATCAGCCTAATAAAATGTAGAGAAAAACAGGGATGGAGTATACTAACCCAGACACTGAGGAAATCAAGAGAATAAGGACATACTTAAAGACCTATATTCAACCAAACTGGAAAATCTAAAGTAAATATATCATTTTCTTGATATTTATACAACCTATCAAAGTTAAATTAAGATTAAATAACAATTCAAACATCCTATACTCAATCCTCAAATGAAACTATAAAACAGAAATAGAATGAATATTTCTAATTCAGTTTTATGAGGCTACAGTTATTGGATACATAAACCACAAATTATTCAACAAATACAGAGATTGCTCTACAGTTTCTCTCATGAACATAGAAGAACAAATTTTTATAAAATATTTGCAAACCAAAAACAAGAATACTTCAAGGAGATCATCCATCATGACCAAACAGGCTTCATCATTCTGATGCAGGGATGGGTTCAACATATGTAATTTGATGATTGTAATTGTTTTTGTCAGAGCTCTATTGCTATGAAGAGACAGTGTACCAATGACAGCGAAGGGAAGCATTTAATTGGGTTTGCTTACAGGTCCAGAGGGTAACATGGCAGCCTGCAGACAGACATGGTACTCAAGAGTTCTACATCCTTATTGGCAAGAGTCAGGAAGAGACACAGGGCCTGGATTGAATTTCTGAAACTCTAGAGCCACCTCCCAGTGATATTCACTCTCCAACAAGGCCATATCTATTCTAACAAAGCCACACCTCCTAATTCTTCCCAAGTGTGTCACACACTGATGACCATTTATTTAAATTATGAGACTATAGGATCCATTTCTATTCAAATAACCGCATTCCTAGCCTCCAAAAGCATAAATGCCTGCTCCTTGCCGGCAGGTCCAGGCAAGAGGAGAGAGATCTGGTCCCACCAGAGTCTCTCCAGGGCTGAGCGGTATAGTGAGTGTAGACAGCACTGAGCTCAAGCCAGGAGTCTTGCCGAAACAGGAACTCAAATGTATGGCATCAGCCTCTTGCTTATATAAGTTGGGAACATAGGGAGGGGGATTTTGAGTGAAGTACGATGACATAGGAGGAGGAGAAGGGTGATGGAGGATATGGAATGACTGACAGGGCCAATGGTAAAGCTCTACATCAGCAATGGCAGGGCAAAGGCAGGACCAAACAGGCATTGCTGAGTCACTCAGATATGGAGTCAGGTCTCAAAACTCAAGTCAGTCTTAGGCTCTCCCTCAAGGCCGCAGAAACTCGATCCAGGCGCAGGTATGTGCTCAAGTCCAACATAGGGCCCAACACATATAGACATAACATGAGGCAAAAATCCCTTCAAACCAACTTCAAAAATCCCCATAAGTGTCTCAACACTGTTTTTGAAGTCCAAAATTCAAATTCTCTTTTGGCATTCAAGGCAATCTCTTACCTGTAAGCCCTTCTGTAAAAACAGAAATTAAAAGGCAGATCATGTACTTCCAATATACAATGGCACAGGACATACATTAGTATTACAAAAGGGAGGGAAGAAAAACATAGTGAGGAAATAATAGACAAAAGCAAGACCTAAAACCAGCATGATTAACTCCAATCTTTGCATATTCATGTCTAACATCAAAGGGCTCTTCAAATCTCTAACTTCTTTCAGTTTCATTCACTGCAACACACTTCTCTTTCTAGACTGTCTAGGCTGGGCTCCAGAAATCATCCTACAAACCACTCAGACACCGATCTCAGTCTTACAGGGATAGTTTATTGAACACATATCCTCCTGGACTGATGGATCAGGGATACAGGTTGGACTGGAGAGCTGAGCCTGTAACCCTGACAGTTTCCCAGAAGCAGCTTCTAAAGGCAAAAAAACTACTAATAGTAACCATAAAAGCTTGCACACAAGTGCAGGATGTGCTGCCAGGCAGATGCGGTAGTTGGGCCAAAGCTTATTGTAGCTAACTATACAAAGGAGTTCTACTGACCTTTATTGTGATTGGCTCTAAAGGAGTGCAAGGGTCTGGGAAATTTCCAAGAACACCGAAGCATAGAACTTAACAGGATATGGTTAACAATTAACTTGGACATGAAAAAGGTCCTGTGTAACAATGTAACATGACTGGGTATAGGTATTTCGTACAGGCATATGAAATGACTACAGTAATGTCAGAAAGGCAGGGGTACCTAAGTTTTAACACCCCAACACCTGATCAGCAGATTTCCTCGCCAAGTGTCCCATACTCTGCTATCTCCAACATCTTTGGCTCTCAAACAGCATCCAGGCTTCATCTTCACAACTTCAAGCAAAGGCTTGTATGGGTCTCTGTGTAAGGACACTCCTGATGTGTGAGTGATATCACCAGCTTTCCTTAGCCATAGAGGTAGATTCTATAACCCATTTCTTCTATCCTTGAGTCTAAATTCAGAACCTTTCAATCAAAGCTCCCAAGTTCATGTGGCTTTCTGGGATTGATCCATGACCTACTTATTCAAATACATTTTTACTAGCTTTAATTTCTTGATTATTTCCTTTAGTACCTGACCTTGGCTGTCATACAGCTCTACCTATAGACCAGACTTGCCTTAAACTAGGAGATGCTCCACCCTCTGCTTTCCAAGTGCTAGGGTTAAAGGTGTGCACCATCATACCTGGCCCTAAACTTTTCTTTACTTCCTCTTCAAAAGTTGGAAGCTTAGCTGGGTGGGTTCTTATCCTGAGGTCACCACTTCCTTTATTCCATTTAGTGTCAAGTTTTTCTTTAAATGTTTTATATTCTTGTGCACTGGACTTGACTCCTCCATTAAGAATCCTGGTGCTTTTTTTTTTTCTCTCCACAAATTGAACATTTTGTATTTTTTCTTGTTTAATGTGCTTCTTTACATTATCAGTTTACATAAGCATGACCAACAATTACAAATAACACAGTAAATACCAGGCTATCTGGAACTCTTCTCTGACAAACGCTTCATGATTCGCCTAAGGCAGATTTCCTTAAAAGATCAGAAAAAAACAGTCACATTCTTTGCAAGAGTGTCACTAAAAGTGGTCTCCATGTCATCTACTAATACTGTTCTCTGAAATCCAGGCCTCAACATTGATCAGCAACATAAATGAAGAGAAACTGAAAGTATTTCTACTAAAATTAGGAATAAGACAAAGTTGTCCTCTTCATACATGTTCAATACATCACTTGGCATCTTAGCTAGAGCAAGAAGACAACTGAAATGACCAATGGGAATACAAATAGGAAAAGAAGAAAACAAAGTAGTTTTATATGCAGATGATACTATTGCATACTTAAATGATCTTAAATATATCACTGCGAAACTCCCAGAGCTGATAAACACTCCTATCAAACACAAAGTTAGAAAACAAAAATCAGTAGCCTTCCAAATTAAAAATGGCAATTGGACTACAAAGAAATCAGGGAAGTAGTACCTTTCACCTAAGTCTCAAAAATAAATGAATAAAATGTCTTAGAATAACTTTAACAAGGCAAGTAAAAGACTCGTATAGTAAAGCATGAATAATAGAAATTAAGAAAGAAATGATATCTTTATGATATGATATCTATTAAGATGGAATGATGAAATGTTATCCCATGCTAAAGAATTGGTAGGGATACGATAGTAAAATTTGACTTCCTACCAAAAGCAGTCTATAGATTTAATGCAATCTCCATCAAGCCTCTAACATACTTCTTCATAAAAATTGAAAGGACAAGTTCAACATTATGTGGAAACACATACATAAACAAAGAGAAGAGGGAATAAAATACCCATGGGAGGAGATACAGACACAGAGTGGGTGCCTAGACACTATTGTGGATGCCAAGAAGTGCTTGTTGACCGGAGCCTGATGTTGTCTCCCGAGAGGCTCTGCCAGTGCCTGAAAAATACAGAGGTGGATGCTCTCAGCCAACCATGGTACTGAGCACAAAGACCCCATGGAGGAGCTAGAGAAAGGAATGAAGGAGGTGAAGGAGCTTGCAACCCCATAAAAGAAACAACAACATGAACTAAACAGTACCCACAGAGCTCCCAGGGACAAAACCACCAACCAAAGAATACACATGGGGGGACCCATGGCTCCAGCTGTATGTGTTGCAGAGGATGGCCTTGTTGGACATCAATGGGAGGAGATGCTCTTGGTCTGGAGAAGGCTCAATGCCCGAGTGTAGGAGAATGCCAGGACAGATTGGGAGACTGGCATAGGGGGTTTTCAGAGGGGAAACCAGGAAAGGGGATAACATTTGAAATGTAAATAAAGAAAATATCTAATAAAAAATACAAATACAAAAAGGCCAAATAAGCCTGGAAAAAGAAAATAATCCAGAATAATAAAGGACCCTGGAGATTTAGTAATGGGTAGAAATCTAAACAGAGAACTCTCAACTGAGGAATATTGAATGGCCGAGAAGCACATAAAGAAAGCCATATCCGGGGATCCATCCCATAATCAGCTTCTAAACGCTGACACCATTGCATACACTAGCAAGATTTTGCAGAAAGGACCCAGATATAGCTGTCTCTTGTGAGACTATGCCGGAGTCTAGCAAACACAGAAGTGGATGCTCACAGTCAGCTATTGGATGGATCACAGGGATCCCAATGGAGGAGCTAAAGGGATCTGCAACCCTATAGGTGGAACAACAATATGAGCTAACCAGTACCCCCTGGAGCTTGTGTCTCTTGCTGCATATGTATCAGAAGATAGCCTAGTCAGCCATCAGTGGAAAGAGAGGCCCATTGGTCGTGCAAACTTTATATGCCTCAGTACAGGGCCAAGAAGTGGGAGTGGGTGGATGGGGGAGCATGTGGGGGACTTTTGGGTTAGCATTGGAAATGTAAATGAAATAAATACCTAATTTAAAAAATACCTAATAAAATAATTTTAAAAAATCTTTAAAAAATGAAATATTCAACATTCTTAGTCATCAGGGAAATGCAAATCAAAACAACCCTGAGATTTCACCTCATACCAGTTAGAATGGCTAAGATAAAAAAGTCAGGTGACAGGAGGTGAGGATGTGGATAAAGAGGAACACTCCTCCATTGTTGGTAGGATTGCAAGCTGGTACAACCATTCTGGAAATTAGTCTGGTGGTTCCTCAGAAAAATGGACATAGTACTACCTGAGGACCCAGCCATACCACTCCTGGGCATAAGCCCAAAAGATGCTCCAACATATAATAAGGACACATGCTCCACTATGTTCATAACAACCTTATTTTTAATAGCTAGAATCTGGAAAGAACTCAGATGTCCTTCAACAAAGGAATGGATACAGAAAATGTGGTACATTTACATAATGGAGTGCTACTCCACTATTAAAAACAATGAGTTCATGAAATTCTTAGGCAAATGAATGGAACTACAAATTATCATCCTGAGTGAGGTAACCTAGTCTCAAATGAACACACATGGTATGCACTCACTGATAAGTGGACATTAGCCCAGAAGCTCAGAATACCCTATATACATTTCACAGACCACATGAAGCTCAAGAAGAAGGAAGACCAAAGTGTGGATATTTAAGTCCTTCTTAGAAGGGGGAACAAAATACTCATGGGAACAAATATAGAGACAGAGTGTGGAGCAGAGACTGAAGGAAAGACCACCCAGAGACTGCCCCACCTGGGGATCCATCCCATATACAGACACAAAACCCAGGCACTATTATGGATGCCAAGAAGTGCTTGCTGACAGGAGCCTGACAAATACAGATGCAAATGTTTGTAGCCAACCATTGGACTGAGCATGGGGTCCCCTATGGAGGAATTAGAGAAAGGACTGAAGGAGCTGAAGAGGTTTGCAACCTCATAGGAAGAATAACCATATCAACCAATCAGACCCCCAGAGCTCCCAAGGACTAAACCACCAACCAAAGAATACACATGGTGCAACCCATGGCTCCAGCAAGATATGTAGCAGAGGATGGCCCTGTTGGACATCATTGGGAGGAGAGGACCTTGGTCCTGTGAAGGCTTGATGCCCCAGTGTAGGGAAATGCCAGGGTGGGGAGGCAGGAGTGGGTGGGTGGGGGAGCACAGTCATGGAAGCAGAGGGAGAGAGAATGGGATAGGTAATTTCCGGAGGGGAAACTGAAAAGGGGGGAGGGATAACATTTTAAATGTAAATAAATAAAATATCCAATAAAAAAAACAAGGAGTATGATATTGACACAAGAACAAACACTCATGTTAACTGCATAGAATTATAATAGGAAAAATAAGTCTACCACCCAGGAATGCCTGAGTTTTGATTCAGAAACTAGAAATATAGCCTGGATAAAAGACAATATTACCAATGAATAATAATGGTGAAGCTGGATAGCCAATGTTGAAGAATGAAAATAGATCGACACTTATCAACCTGAATAAAACTCAACTGCTAGTGGATCAAAAAATATCAATGCTCAGATTCCATGAAACCAACTGAAGAAAAAGTGGTGAATAGTCTTGAACTCATTGGAACATAGATTGACTTTCAGAACAGAATGCTGGTAACACAAGCACTACAACAAACAATTAATAACTGGGACCTCATGGAACTGAAAATCTTCAGTAAGACAAAAGTTGCCATTAAGACAAAGTGGCAAGCAAAAGAATTGGAAAGTTTTTTTTAACAACTACATATCTAACAAGGGGCTAGTATATAAAGTGTATAAAGATCTCAAGAAAGTAAACATCAAGAACAAAATCATTTCAATTAAAAAATAGGATACAGCCCTAAACAGAGAATTCTCAGAAGAAAATACCAAACAAACAAAAGGCTAAGAAACGTTTAAACAAATGTTTTAGATCCTTAGTGATCGGGGAAAATGAAACGAGTTTGAAATTTCAAAGATAAACAAAAACTATCCTGAGTGAGGTAACCTAGACCTAGAAAGACAAATATGATATGTATTTGCTTGTCCATAAAATGTGAATGTTTGTTGCTCAGGCTTCAATCCAGGTAGCCAAGTAGGTCAGGTATAGATTAAGGGGCTAGGCAGGAGGGATGGGGAAATAGAGATTTATAGATGTATAGATTTATAGATGGAGGGTGTACTGGATGGCTTTATGTATCAACTTGACACAAGCTGGAGTTATCACAGAGAAAGTTGCCTCCCTTTAGGGAAAGGCTTCAGCAAGTCCAGCTGTATGGCATTTTCTCAATTAGTGATCAATGGGGAAGACCCCATTGTGGGTAGTGCCATCCCTGGACTGGTAGTCCTGGGTTCTGTAACAAAGCAAGCTGAGCAAGCTAGGAAGCAGCATCACCCCATGGCCTCTGCATCAGCTCCTGCCCTGTGTTAGTTCCTGTCCTGACTTTCTTTGGACATGAACAGCAATGTGGAAGTATAAGATGAATAAACCTTTTCCCACCGCAACTTGCTTCCTGGTAATGATGTTTTGTGCAGGAATAGAAACCCGCAGACAGAGGGGGAACTAAACTAGGAGGTTCAAATGGGGAGTAGGAAGAGGAGGGAAAAACCAGAGAGACAGGTAATGGTACAGACGGAGTAAATGGACATATAGAAATCTAATACAGTAGAAGCTTCCTAACTGGACCCAAGATGACCCATGCTCAATGCAACACAGAATAGGCATGGCACAGCACTCCTGGGATGACCCCAGATCCCCAGGGGCCCTGAGTACCACTATGATGACCAAGTATATTGTAGAGAGATGGAAGAGAAGGAGAAGCAGAAAGATGTGTGCCAGGCTCTGGCCTCAACAAGGGTCGGGCATATAAGAAAACACACAATGGAGATACAGCGCTGACAGCCTGGTATATTGGCATGTAAGCCCTTGAAATCGGGAATCAGGGTGCCCACTTAGACTTGATTCAGTCCCAGTCTTTGATTGAAATCATATAAGGAAATTGGGTTACAAAATTCATAGAAGGGTGGGTAAATGCTTCTCTATTTTCCTGTGCCAACATTTTCTTGTGACACAGAGTAATACCGATTTAGAAAAGAAAAAAGGGAACTATACAATTTCAGACATAAAAATTTTACAGCAAGCATAATTTTTTTTTTTTTTAAATCTCTGGACCGCCAGTCTCCAATGAGGTCCGGGTCAGCAGTATTGCGTTTACAAAGTCAGTATCTTTCAGACATAATGTGAGACAGTATGGTTTCATAAACCACATAGGGAAAACATGAGGTCATACTGCTGACCCTGCAGTTTTTATAATTTTTTGGGACCCCATTTGCCTGTCTACAAAAACATCCTCACCTAGCCTGTATAGGAAATTCTAGGGGGGCTTCCACCATTGTCCCTAAACCCAAGGAACCCATTGCTAGCTTTTTGGGAAATATCTATATATTATTCCACCCTCAATTTTATAATAAAAATATCCTATTTTTATAATACAGAAATGAGACTAAGATTGGGGGGAACAGCTGCAGAATTACTCATTTCTGCCTGTGGCTCTAGGCTACTTTCATTTCCACCTAGAGCGAGTGACTGTAACATACATTTTTCTTGAATTCATGAACAGCTTTCACTTTAATATTATTCGTAACATCTAATTTCTGGATATCAAGTGGGCTCCTACTAGATCTTGCCAGGTCACAAAATACCGGTTTAAGCAAGGAGGGAAAAAAGAAAAGGAGTAGTAAATAGATAATAGTAATTACTAAGAATAAATGCAGAAATGACATCACAAGTTGCTTGCGCCAAAGAAGCATGCTTTGCGGTCTCTCAGTACTCATACTGGGGTTCATAAGTGGCAGTTGTCTAGCACTCTGAAACACGATACCCTCCGCAGCTTTTTCTTCCTTGTCATCAGGGGTCCCAGGCATCTCGAGTTGAATGTGCGGTGTCTCAAACAGATGTGTGCACAATAAAGAGAGGCGGAACTGGAGAGTCAAGAACAGGAAAGGACCACCTGACATAAGTAAACCAGCCATGCCACCTAAGGCCACCTTGAGGTCTGTGCTGCCATTGAGGGTCATGTCTGGGTATGCGGTCCTGCATCAGTTGCGGTCTGTTACCACCTAAGGCCAGGCAGACATCTTTGCTCTGGGCTGCCATGTGGGGCTGTGTTGATATTTGAGGACTGTGAAGCTGGCTGCATTCTTCACCTAAGGATTGTGGAAGAGCTGGCCAGGAAGTCATAAGAGAAGGAGAGCAGGCTCTGCATATCACCCAGGAAGCCCAGTACGGCTGGCCCTGGTTGTAGGAGTTGTAGTTAGGCTGACTCCAAGGGCATGATCATGGTAGAGCGGGCCTTGTCACTTGCGTTGCCTCTTGGTTGCATGGGCAGGGGAGAGATGTGTATCATCTGCAGCCACAGCATGGAGAGGTAGAGGAAAACATGAGAGTAGCTCCATAGAAGCATAAGAAAATAACTTGATTTTGTCTGCAACATGTTAGTGTCCAGGCTGGCAACAGCAAATGACCCCTGTGACTCTCAGAGCCCCTTGGTGAGGATGAATAGCTTAAGCTATCATCTTTTCCTGCCCAAACAACTTAAATCAATATATCTCTTATCGAGCCTACTGCTGAGAGGGCCATAGAAGGTACATATAAGACATTTGTGAGCAGACAAATAGAAGTATCATAAATGGGGTTTCCGTGCAAATTTCTGTCATGTTATTGCTGTTCAGTGTAAGTCCTCAGAATATTTTAGCTATTTTTGTCTGCTAAAATAGTGCTTATTAATAATGCAGGAGTTGGTATAAACTACAGTTAATATTAACACCCAGTGGGATAGTATGCAAAGGGATAAACATTTTTGAAAATTTGTGAATACTTTTGATAGGCATGGTAGCAAACCTTTGAATAATCCTATGCCTAACCTCTACCATAAATATCAGCAGTCATTACACATACATCCCTATTGACTATGAATTCCTAAATAGAGCCTCAGCAGCCCCTAACGAGGTATACATCAAAAGCTTTGAAGTTTATTGAATCTGGGCAAAGTATATTCCAGACTTGTTGGCACAGTGTACAACTTATATTTACATCATACTTTTTGGGATCTGCAATTTAAGCCTGATTGATTTTTTTAAGCTGGTCTAGATCATACATTGCTCAATGAGTAGTCATATTTGTAGATGAGTCTGCATTAGATATATTATTTTCTTGGCCTTTGAACAAACACAGATCAATATTAGGACATAAACCTATTGAAAGTGTGTTCAATGTTGTTCAGTCATCATGTGGAATGGTAATTTCATGCCTGCTTATCTCTACATTTTTGCTCAGAAGAAGCAGATGTTTGAAGCAATTGTTAAAATTAATTTTTTTTATTTTTGACAATATAATATAATAACATCATTACGACATTCCATTTCCACTTTCCAAGCTTTTCCATATACTCCCTCTTGCACTTTTTCAAACTTATAGCCTTTTAAAAATTGTTTTTAACACACACACACACAAACACACTCACGCATACACACCTAAATATGTAAGTATAATCTGCTCAGTTTGTATGCTGTCATTTCATACATGTTTTCTATTTCTGTGTAACCCAGACTGACCTTGGACTTAGTAACCTAGCCCAGACTGTTCTCAAACTGAAGATTGGCTTGTCCTAGACCGCTAAGGACTGTAACCACAAGCAAGTACTCCAATGCCCAGTGTAACTTCTTTTTTTCCTACATTCTAAACTGAGAAAAAAATATGAATATGTGAATATATGACAGAGTAACTTCATATGCATGCCTACTTACAATTGATAGAACATAAAAATATCTGTTTAAAAGAATTTATTCTTTACGTGTTTGAAATTCATTATGAGATGATAACTTACAGTTTAACTGTTGAATTCTAGTTAACTCTACAGTTCTTTTAACTAGGGAAACTCACATATCCAAGGAATAACTTTCAAGAGAAAAGCATTTCAGTAGAGGAACAATTACATAAACTAACTGAATGCCAGAAAAGATTTTCAGGATACTTACAATGAGGCCAAACCAACTTGAGTTGCTTAAGATTTTTTTCTGCTTTATTGAGTCTTAGATTTTGGTTTCAATATTGCTAATACCTTTTGTAATTAAAAAATCAATTGTTTTGTTAGATTTATCCAGTAGTATTTTTCATAATATAGGTATAATGTATTATGGATGAATTTCTCAAAGAAAGATGTTGATGAAGAAATTTATATGTAGGGTGTTTATTGGGATATACCTTTTGGAACATAATGGAAGCTGGATTGAACAAAGGAAGGGGGTGAAGTTCAGCTGTGTTATAACAAATACTCCAGCCAGTTGTATAGAGTATATGAAGTAATGTTCCTCCATGATGTGTAGCTCTTTAGATGCATCTTAATTCAAGGAAGATAATAAAAATTAGTGTCCAAAGTACAAAACCACTGGGAAATATCTTCAGGAGTTATATGGTTGATAAAACCCAGGATCCATCATGTTTTGAAAATTAGGTATAAGTTCTATGACTACACTGCACAGATTTGTAATCAAGATCACCATCAGAATATAGTGCCTCTATAGTGCTGGGCATTAGTAGCCATTTTTTACATACATCTAACTTCACCCTTCTTTGCTTCCTGTCTTTTCATGTCTTTTCTTTGATTTTACTCTTGTCTACAGCTGCCACTAGATCATGTTTTTTACAATGAATCAAATCCTTCAGAAATGCCATCCTGTTTTCTGCCTTTATATCTTACTCTTATTGTTCTATTTGCTTCTTGTCCTGGCTAACATGCCCTAAAAGACTATTATCACATTAGTCTTCCAGTGTTCAAATATGTTGTGTGAACACTCATCCTGTTGCTGAATCCACTAGGAGCAAGTCTATATAAATAACTTCCTTTATGTCTATGATAAAGTCAAGTTAATAAGATCACAGAGCATATGGGGCAGTGGTGGCACACACCTTTAATCCCAGCACTTGGGAGGCAGAGGCAGTGGATTTTTGAGCTTGAGGCCAGCCTGGTCTACAGAGTAAGTTCCAGGACAACCAGGGCTACACAGAGAAACCCTGTCTCAAAAAAAAAAAAAAAAAAAAAAAAAAAAAGCAAAACAAAAAAAAAACCACAGAGCATACAACATGGTGTTTTTACATATAAGGATTGTCCTCAAAGAAAGACTGTAGGCAAGGTAAACAGTATTTTCCTTGGCAGGGGTCAACTTAAACAAGAAATTTTGTTTAGTCTATTAATACCTTTTCAAAAGAGGATACTTTTGAAATTCTTTTGATTTCCATAAATATTTGACACCAGTAGTTCTCCATTTCATTACACATCAAAATATCCTATAAAGGTGACTTCAAACATGGATTTCTTGCCAGCGATAACAGCAAAACCACTCTAATTAGTTCTGTGTGTGTGTGTGTGTGTGTGTGCGTGTGCACGTGCCTGTGAGTTTAAAAGTGTTTGTTTATGTCTGTGTGTCTATTTGTGTGTGAGTTTCTCTGTGTTTGTTTAAAAGAGACAAGTAGGTGTTTTAAAAATGTTAGGATTAGCAGAGATGATTAACTTTTTAGAACAGTTCCCGAAGGATGCCCTGAAGATGGATCACTGAAGGCACTTTTTAACCTGTCATTATTGAGAGTTATAAATTGTCTTTGAAAAAAAACATAAGATGATTATTAAAATGCACACAAAATTTACATCTCATATTGTAAAACTTGAGTTTCAGTTCCATCTAGATAAATTAATTAGATAATCATTAAAATTGTTCCAATTTTCAGGTTATTTTCCTTCTGGTGTTGAATTATCGCACGCCTTTAATCCCAGCACTCAGGAGGCAGAGGCAGGCAGATTTCTGAGTTTGAGGCCAGCCTGGTGTACAAAGTGAGTTCCAGGACAGCCAGGGCTACACAGAGAAACCCTGTCTCCAAAAACCAATATATATATATATATATATATATATATATATATATATATATATATATATATTACCTTACCTTAAAAGCAAAATTAATTAAAACATTTCAAACTGAAATTTTCACTACATTAGTTTCTATATTTATTTAATTCTTCACTTAACTCTTTCTTCAAGGAAACAAAGCTTAAAGTTTATTTCAACATTTGGCTCTTAAGAATATTGGGTTATGTGGGATCTCTATATTTATGTATTCCCTTCAGGCTTTTTTGATAAGTTGGCTTTCAGCATTGAGAATCAAATTTTCTACCAGTACCATAGCTCACTTACACACCAAACTACATAAAATATTGTGCTTATCTCTTTGGAATGTGTATAGTAACTAATTTGTTCTACTGAATTCTGAGTAACATGCATCATTTAAAAAGACAATGCAAGATTCTACTGTGTTCAGTAAGGAGAGTAACTTGGTGACATACTGACTGCTTCATTGTCAATTTTTATTTGAAATGTCTTCCAGTACTTTTATACTTGACCTGTATAAACAACAACATGCACAACAGTAATGTTGCTAATGGCCCAAGTATCTTAAATTCTGTAAATAATAGAAACACATATTTTCTGATGTGTGTCCTGAATTTCATTGGTTTTATCCTTCCATAGCAAAGATGCTAGTGATCACAGTAAAAATGTTAGAAAAAGAAATCTGTAGAGTTAGATCAGATGGGATGATTAGCATAAGGGAAATCTACCGTTGTGAACACAGACAAAAACCTAGCTTTTCAGTGCACAATGAGTGTGATTGGCATAACTATTTGACCCCTGGTTTGGCAGGGGCGATCCTAGTGGTTTCATTCTTCCTGTGGAATCACAGTGTGAAATGAATGCAAAAAACGCTCCCTTTCTAACTTCTCCCTCCCCCTTTATTCCTCAGCTTAAGGCTCTTTCACAGTTAGTCCTATGACCCAGGTTTTGAGATAAAGGAGCAAATGTTGCCATTGGAAACTTTGCTTGGGCTCATTTACTTTCTACAAAGTCCCTTGAAAACAAAAGAGAAACGTACATTGTAAGTGCTTTTGAAAGATTAACCAAATGTTGAAAACTAATTTCATGGACAGAATTTGTAGATTAAACATGCATTCTTTCTGTACTTGGTATAAAAGGTATATAAAAAATGCAAGTGGTATGTGCCGTACTTCCAGAATATAAAATCAAATGAGAGTAAATTCACTTGCACATAAGCTGTGTTGTATTTTATTTTAGATAGAGTCATAACAGTGACTCAGTATCAAATCTCAACCGTCACAACTTGCACTTCTCAACACATAACTTACAGCAATGAATATTTAAACGATATTCAATAGTTACTAAACACCACATCTTGCTCTAAATGTTTTACAGTTATTTCCTTTAGTCTATTTCCTATAGGGGTACATTCATTGTAAGTGGTCTCAACGTTCACAAAGACAAATCCTTCCAAATGTGTTGCATTTATTGACCATAGCTTCCTCCTCCATACCTTATGTTCTCTTCCTTCTCTATTCACTGGTTTGCTTCTATTCTCCATTCTTGCTTCTGCTTTCATATGCATATGGGTTTATCCCTCAAATGAATGGTTTGATGGATGGATGGATGGATGGATGGATGGACAGATATGGTTCATATGTGTTCATCAACTCTAGAGTCTACAAATAAGAGTGGAAAACCCTCAACAATATGCTTTTGTACTCCCCACTGGAAGACAGGGAGGTGAAGTTTCCAAAATATCACAAGCAATCTAAATTGAGTTTAAAGCCAATCGATTGGTCTTCAAAGCCCATTATCCTAATCACTGCATTTGTAAGATGTGCCAATGCAAGTTATCTCATTTAAAAGATGATTTGGTATTTCAAAACTGGATCTGAACTCAGTTTATAAAGACAACTGCATGTTGTTAAGCAATTGTATCTTTTCTACGAAGTCTCACTTCACTATGGGTAAGTTAAGGACATCATTTCACATTTTCCTGACTTAAAAGATTTTTTTTTCTAGAATCTCTTTTATGCTCCATTTATCTACTCTGTCGAATAGTCTACCTTATTAATTAAAAGCACTATTAAAAGCACTGTAACTAAATCTCCCTAAACAAAATAATTCCCTATTTTTCTATTTCTACATTTAAAAGGGGAAATGAAGTTATCTTTCTGTCCTGAATTAGCTTTATTTCTTTTATAATTTATTTTTATAGAATCTCCATGTACAGATTTAGTATTTATTGGTGGTTTTTGAAATCAGTATTTTAAGTAGACAACCATTATGCTAGATACACTACATGTCATTTTGTTCCCCCAAACCCTCAAAAAACTATTTTCAAATCATAAAGAAATAAATTTGACTACTTCACTCAAAGAAAACAGAAGACAATGAAGATAATTATAGAGATAATGGCCATATCCAAAGACAATTACCTTGGAAAACAAAATTAGCCAGAAAAAAATTAAGTAAGCATTGATTACTTTGTTAAGGCATTAGCATTTCATGTTACAGTAAATCTGATGGATATTCATTGTCAAAAATAAGAGAAAAAAGAAAAAGATTTTTTAAATCCCTTTGCTCTTTACTCATTTGAGGATAGCAATTACATATGCATACTTTTCCTCCACGTGACTAGTGTCAATTCTCTGTCCTTGTAAAACAAATACATAATTGAAGACAAACAGAATAAAATATTTTTTTGTTTTGATAGAACCTGATTTTTTTTTAAAAAAATAATTTACTACATTTAAGTATTTATTGAATGGGAGTCAGTATGCACTTGGCACTGTGCATATTTGGTGATCGGAAGACAATGTGTAGGAATTGGTCTCTCCTCCTACCATGTAATCTATGCTATCTAGTTTCTATAGGGGTGAATATTTCTATGAAGGCCAACAACAAGTAAAAGTTCCAATGATTATGCTTAGCTGTAAAGTCTATGAAGAGTAAAACCAACCTGTCAGACAAAATGTACTCACTAGGGCAATAATGGCATAACTGATGAAGTAGTAGTAAACTTCTCATTGATTTAGATGTGAGACCCATTCCACAAAAGGAAACCCATGCCAGGTAATATAAATCTAGTAAAACAAACAAAACAAACAAACAAACAAACATAACTGTGACTAAGGATGCCTTAGGCTCCAAGTGGTAACTTAGAAGTACTGTTTAGCTAAGTTGACACAATATGAAAATCCTAATATATTTATACCTGAAGGCAAAGGCTACTATTCACTTTAAACAGGGGAACCTCTTTCTGCAATAAACAAAGGCAAATGTACTGCTTTGTAATTGTATAGATATGGAGAATGGGTGGTGGTTGAAGGACCTGCTCTCAACAATTAATTAAAAGGAATATGAGATGCTGAAGATAAGGGAATAGGCTATGAAGATAATGGAAATGGTCATATTCTAGGCACAAGGCAGGCAGTGCTATTATGCACTCACACCAATTCTACTTACTAGCTCTGAGTCTACACAAGTCTAGCTGACCAACACTCAACTACTGATAGGGCAGGGCTCATGGAGCCCTTCAGTTTACCGCCTTTATTGGAAACTAACAGATTTAGGGAGGTGGATAGGAATAGTATCTAGTTGTGGATCCACTGTTAAACCCATCAGGTTACAACGTACGTCTCTAAATGTATGCTCACACACATAAATCTAATTAAACTGAACATGCAAACAACAAACTCCATAAATATGGAAAAGAGATTTGTTGGGGAGAAGGATATTGGCAGAGGAGAGAGGAAGATAAGGTGGGTGGAGACTAATCAGGATGCATTGTACACATGTATGAAATTGTCAAAGAAAATTCATTAGTATACAGAGAATTTAAAAACCCAAAGAAAATAAAGAAATTGTCATAAATCACTCAATAGTGAGAGGACAGGATAAGGTCAAATGACCCTGAACTTCTGATCTCCTTTCCTCTGAAAACAAAGTGCTGGGTTACATGTATTCCCTGTTTTCTGTGTTACTAGGGAAAAAGCCCCAGGTGAACTACATACTAGGTAAGGAAGGTCATACAACCTGAGCTGTATTCTCAGAATACAACGTTGGTGTTTTGATTGTTAGAATTTATGTTTGAAATGGCTTGCAGTCATGCAGTTTACAAAATAAATAAATCTTCTTATGTAAAAAAATTGAGATCAAAGCTAGTGACAAAAGAATATAAAAATTACTGTTCAGGTTAGCACAAACAGCAAACTCTTTAAAGTTATAATCTATATATTCAAAGATACAAAAGTAAAACAGTCAACCATTGACACGTGATGCTACAAAATATAAATACTCCAAAGACAGAAAAACTTGTAGAAATTAAAAGGAAAGCAAAAACAGTTACCAATAATTTAGGGGAAAAATTAATGGTCCTATGGGAAATTAAGACAAAAATAACAAATGCAAAAATTGAAGGGAAATGAAAATAGAATTATTCTCTACATCAGAAGCTAAGGTATAGAACAGTTTAAGAAATATAATAGGAAAATTCAGAGCAGGAAATTAAAACAAAATTATGCAAATTTAGAAAAATAGTTAGGTTGAGCATTTGGAACAGCAAGAATCAGGGCAAAATTTAATAAGTCATACTAAGATATATAGTCTTCAGTACTCATACCATCAGTGCACAGAATGTTTCAAAGAAGTCAGGAGATTAGGCATGCATAAATACAGATACGTGCTTAGAGATACAGTGTTCATCATTATTATTCATGAATTTTAAATTTACAAACCTGTGCAGTCTCTAAACTTTACCTACAACACTAATGAAATACTTGGCTACATTTTTATTTGTTTAGTGTTGTTTTTTTTTATAAATATAGGAGAAGTTTGAAAAATGTGAGTAGCTTAGTCTATATTCACAACTACACTTAGCAAGGTAATATTGATTGCCTACTGTAGCCCTCTGTCCTTGAAGAGTTTTACTGTCTTGGTTTGCTTCCATGGATAAGAAAAAAATCAGAGGAAAATAACATTCTTGGATTAAAGAATGCTCATATTCTCTAGTCATTTTCAGTCAGAGCTGGACCAGAACGGTTCCCTGTTAGCAGATATAGGGACTATTCTCATTTGAGGGCATAAGGAAGCGTCTCTCAAACCTCTAGTTTTGGAATGGCTACTTTTCCCACATAGTTTTCCCACATCTCCCCTTTGACATCTTACACATTCCTAGATTAAGCTATGACTTGACATTTTGCTTTAATTCCTGTTGAGGTGCTAGAGATCCAAAATCATCTAAAGACCAAGAGTAATACAGGGGGCTTTCTGGGTAACTGTCTTAGTTTGGGTCTTACTGATGTGAACAGACACTATGACCAAGGCAACTCTTATAAAGAACAACATTTAATTAGTGCTTGCTTACAGGTTCAGAGGTTCCATCCATTATCATCAAAGCAGAGGCATGGCAGCATCCAGGCAGATGGAGGGCTGGAGGAGCTATGGGTTCCACCTCTTATTCCAAAGGTAGCTAAGAGAAGCCTGGTTTCCAGACAGTGAGAATGAGTGTCTGAGACCCCATGACCACAATGACACACTTCATCCAATAAGGCCACACCTCCAAATAGTGCACACCATATTCAATCCATCACAGTAACATAAATCAAGATCCTTCATCATGTTCTGTTCAAAATCTTGTTTTCTGTATTTGAGTGCTTTTTGTTAACAACAAATGACTTCTAATTTTAGTGCTGAGTTTGTGTACTATAGCAGAGTTAACAAGTGTGGAAAGCCTTACAGAGAATATATCCAGGTCAGGCAAATGTCTTTAGTAAAAATACACTGATCTGGCTATTGTTGTGATAAAATATCGTGACCAAGGCAATTTATGAATTAAAACAGTTACTTTGGCTTATAGTTTTAGAAAGATAGAGTACATGACTACAAAGTGAAGGCATGTTAACAAGTGGCTAAAGCAGTAGTAGATACAATGACTCTTACATTGGAAGCAGAGCTGTGGGAGAATGGCAGAACACTTCTGAAGCCTCAAACTGTACCCATGTGACACCCCTGCAACAAAGCAACTCTCCCTCATCTTTTTCAAACTCTTCCACCAATGACAAGCCATGTTTAATATAGGAACCTATGGCAGTTCTTGCCATTCAAACCATCACAGACATTTTTGTTCTGCTTTAATGAAGAACAGGACAGTAGACATTTATTAGAATTATGTAGCTGTGTAGTGAACGCATAGCTTAAGCTTCCTCCACTTGGCATTCAAGAATTGGGCTGTAGATACATCTGATATCTTACATCCGCAAGCACCCTAAGATAGCACAGCATGGTAGAGTGACCACTTGAGTAAGTTACCCATTTGGGGATCGAGCTTACCTCCTCTGTATGAAACCTTATATAGCCAACTTTGGTCATTTCACATTCCTTGGAATGTATGATCATGATAGACCTTTGAAAGTAGTCACTTGCTAATAGACTTCTAGACACTTCCTGACAACCATGAATGCTTTATTTCTTTTTTTTTATTAGATATTTTCTTCATTTACATTTCAAATGCTATCCCCAAAGCCCCCTATACCCTCCCCACCCCCCGCCCTGCTCCCCAACCCACTCGCTCCCAATTCCTGGCCCTGGCATTCCCCTGTACTAGGGCATATGATCTTCGAAAGACCAAGGGCCTCTCCTCCCATTGATGGCTGACTAGGCTATCCTCTGCTACATATGCAACTAGAGACACAGCTATGTGGGGTACTGGTTAGTTCATATTGTTGTTCCACCTATAGGGTTGCAGACCCCTTTAGCTCCTTGGGTACTTTATCTCCTTCATTAGGGGCCCAGTGTTCTATCCAATAGATGACTATCAGCATCCACTTCTGTATTTGCCAGGCACTGGCATAGCCTCACAAGAGAGAGCTATGTCATGAGCCTGTCAGCAAAATCTTTGTGGCATATGCAATAGTGTCTGTGTTATACTGCATTTCCTCAGATGAAGTTTACCATGCAGAATACAAACTTTGTGGGTTTTTGTTTTTGTTTTTTTTGTAAACTACACACAGGAAACAAGCACAAATCAAACAACAAAGAACTGTATGCTTGCCGTGACTCACTTTTGATCCATTCAAAGTAACTTTCTTCCTAATCCCTTTCTTAAAATTCTTTTGTAAATGGTTGAAGAGATAGATTTACAGAAATCAGAAGACATTTGGCCTCTTCAAGCTGCCTTCAGGCAAATTCGAGCGCTGGTGCCAAGGGACATTTTAAAAGGCCTTTCTTCTTGAATATGTGCTTCTGTGGGAAGTTTTCCTACTCAAAGTTGGTGTTTTTCCACTCACTTTTACGAGATTGTCCATCTCCTTTGAATTTTTCTTTTATTTCCCATGATTGTGTTCTGTGATCTCTATGGATGTTTATTAGAAAATCCCTTCTGGAGGCTTTCTTCTTAAATTTCCATTTTGACTTCTAAACTGCACAAGGAGGATAGGAAGGCAGCTGTGGTAGCACATCTGTTAACTTCAGCACTCCGAGGCTGCGCCCAGGAGAAGCCTGAGTTCCAAACACACAAGAGCTGTAGAATAGACAATACTTCTGCTACCGATGTCTAGTGTATTGACCTGCCCTCAGTTAGGACAATGCAAGGTTTACAACGCTCATGTTTACACTCCAAAGTGTCTGAGTGAACTAAAATACACAATGCATCTTCTCGTAGAACAAACAAAATGTCCTGCAGGTTTTAGGTTTTAGGTTTTGGTTTTGTTTTGTTCCGTTTGTTTTGTTTTTGCAACAATGTGGCAAAAAAAATGGCAGAAATAGGACAGAAAAAAATATACCCCACCTTCATATATTGGAACTGGGCCATGGTATCATGAGATGGAACAAATAACATACATATTTAAAGATACTATACAAAGAATAATAACAATAAATTTTACTTATCAAAAAGAGCTAAGAAAGCAATACAATTTATAATTTCATGTTTATTTTTATTAAATATATTAAATAACTCTAAAGAAACTTCTGGGTTTCTGGAATGTATAAGCCAACATAGACTATACCAGTTAAACTAGTAAATAAATGCTTTACTTACCACAGACAAATAATAGCAACAGCAATAAATGACAAATGATGGAGATATAGACTACAATGCAAACTCAAGTGTCTGGGTTGGTATTTTGACCCGTGGATGGGATGCTGGGCTCAAAAGTGCTAGACTGTGTTTAGCTCGTGCTGGGCTCTAGTGAAGCATCAATGCACTGCTCAGGGTTAGGGAAAATGCAGCCTAGGATGTGGGAAGCAGAACCTGGGGTTCCCAAGCTCCTGGGCATCCAGTCACTGCTGGAAACTGCACAGAGCTAGGAACAAAGAGTCGGGGGTCCACAAGCCTGCGATGAAGAGCCTGGGACTGGGGGACTCCCAAACTCCTGAACATCACAGAGTCACTGGGTTGTGGAGAGCTGAGAATGGAGTTGGGGGTGCCTGAGGGATGGGGAGTCTGGGGTCAGGGGACTGGAGAACTCTAGCTTAGCTCACTTGCTATTGTCCTTAGCTTAGCAGCGCTTGTCTGGTAGCATAGAGGGACTGTGGCTCTGTATAAGAAGGCCTTTTCCATACTCTGATGGTGGTTCTTGATGCAAGAGACATACTTGCTTCTAAACTGTTTATTGATTGTTCATCATGGAAAATGGGAGCATACGACCTCCTCAGGGTAGACCTCAGAGACTAAATACCTTTTTCCAGGATGAACATCTGGGAAGGGAAGTTTATTGGTTAAACTGTCAGGGCCTATAAAGAACTCATTAGTGTGGAGAATTCTGTTTTGGACTAAGTGACCACAGGCCACATTTCCTCTATGGGAAGTACATGTTCCATGCCAGAAATCAGATAGGGAGCAGGGAGCCTCCTAATATCTCAAATATGTATCAGGTGCCAGAGACTCTGAACCCTCTCAACCATTCTAAGTTTCCTGGCACAGTTCATTGTCCCATTCAAGTGGGTATGGAGAACCACTATTTGGCAGCTGGACGTCTTTGAAAAGGGATATGAAATGAATTATCATTTGTAGAAAGCATGAGGTCAATGTTAAAGATGTCTGTAATGTCTTGAAATACGGGTATGAACATGTTGAAGGAACTCCCTCGCCTTGGATGATGAAGAAACTCTATTTGGTCAAAGCGGAGAGTAAGTGATTGGTCAGTACTTAATCTGAGGTGGGATATTCCAAGAAATGTAATGGACAAAGTAGCAGCTACATGGTAAGTGTTGGAAGAAAGGAGTGGTGTAAACTTTTATCTTCCGGGCATGACGTCATCCCTGGAACCATGAGCACAAGAAAATCGTTTCTCTCTGTACAAGAGAGGGCCCTTCTCACATTCCGTCAGCAGTGAGGGAGGTACCCACGAGGTCCCCCATTCTTCACTGAATAACTTTTACAAGTTATGGCTTACCAAGGAATCATTTCCTTTTGTAGGGCAGCAACTTGTAGGTGGTCTTGCTTTAGTGAATAATCCTATATTAATGCTAATGCAAATAATTCTAATTAAACACAGTGAATCACACACACACACACACACACACACGCACACACACACACATGCACACACGCACACAACAATAGAAGGAGAGAAGAGAAGGAGAACAAGAGAAGGAGACTACTTAAAAAAAAGAAGTCAGCATTGGGGATATTACAGGCAATGGGGAGTAAGTACCATAATACATTTATACATTTATGAAATTACAAAAAAATGAAATTACACTTTTCTTCATGACTTTATAGCAACACATATTTATGAAATATACCCCAATATATTGTCAGGGTGAACAAAATATGCTTTTCTGAATTGATGCCTCTGTGAGATTCTCTATCATCCTTTTAAAACTGCACCTTTGACTTTCTTATCAAACACTTCCTAATAATATTCTTTTTACCTTTATAGCTAATTTAACATTCTTCTTGTGTTTTAACTGTGGATAATTTTCTGACCTAGACTTGTAAGAAATTCCACCCATGATGTTTAGTGATGACTTCCTCAAATGAATAGGTGATGATATGCTTTGGAAATGCAAAATGATCTGTGGTGAGGCAAGGAGACTAAGCGGATCGTCATTCTGCACAGAATCCACAATTTTCAATTATCCATGCCACTGGTTTGCCACTTTAGCATGACTAATAAAAAGTTATTATTATTGTTGTTTCTTATTTTTCCTCTATTGAATTACAACTATGAACAATTCACAAGGAAAATGAACGATCCACACCATCTCTAATTACTACTGTCATTGATTTATTTGAAGCTGGTAATACACAATTGCCACACTTTGGTTAATGATTTAGCCATGCAATTAAATATGCACAGGGATTGAAATACAATTCTTCTACCCTTGCATTTTTTTTTCATTCTAGTGAAAGGATTTTCTTTGGATAATTGCCTAAGTTGTGTCATTATTACATGTGGCAGATCTGTTCATTGGCTACCAAGTAGCCCTTCCTCTCATCCTGTGCTTATGGTGACACTATTTAAGTTAGCAGCAGTCAGAGATCCCTTAATCCCACAGAAGACTCTTGCTTAGCTCCATTGTTATATTCGGGAGTTAGTCATGAGGGTGAATCTACCATGGGAATTTCTAACCCTCTGTACCTTAGTAAATGTAGTATAATCAGCACAGGATAGTTTGATCCATTTTATATGATTTCTACACTTGATTAAAATTCATACCAAGTGCATTTACTCATAATCTTTGTTACTTTGGGGGTGGGGTGGGGGCACTGGGATGATAAAAAAAGAAAAGCAAGATGAATGTAAAGAATCACTGAGTAAAATATAAGACCCTGGGATACTAGAACTAGAGCAATCTCTAAATCCTCAATGGCATCACTAAGCTGCTGGACTTAAGCTGTCCTAAGCTGTCCTTTTTGTTATGTGTGCAGCAATTATCTTCTTGGTTTCAGCCTCTTTCAGTCTTTCAAGAATTTTCTGTATATTTTGTGTTTCTATTGATAGCTTTATAAAATTTCACTACACCATCAATTCTCCCAAATCCTATTTTAAAATGGTCTTCTGAACTCTATTCATGGGTCAACTGTATTTTTTTTTCTTTGACACTGGGATGTATAACTGTCATCTATTGGTTTAGATTCACTCCTAGTTTGGAACCCATTTTTCCTATGGGAAAAAAAAATGCAAGATTAAAAAGACTTATTGCAAGTTTTCAAATTTAACTAAACGCTGTTTGCAGATTCTCTACCATCATACTGTAATAATGGTGTACTATCATCATTATTACACCGTTCAAGGTTTGAAGCTTTCTCCTAGGTTTCTCTAGTATAGCATAGGAATTAAGCTTGAGACAGTTTCAAGCTTCTGTGCTGTCAGTGATAGGTTTTGTAAGTTCTGTATGTTAAATTTTGGGGATTTTGTTTCCTTTGTCGGTGTGCAGGAGACACTCACAGAGATACTCGTGACTGTAAAGTCAAAAGTCTTCTGGCTTGTGTTAGCCAGCGTTTGGTCCCTGTAACAAATGCCTGCGTTCTGCACTTGCTCCCTTTGGAGAGCGATCATTCTTTCCCCAACAGTGACAAGACCAGTTCTATTCCCGAAATGCTTTGAGAGCTAGTGAGAGTAGGATGGGTATGATGACATTCAACTCTTCTGAAATTTTTCTCACAATAGGTGTATCCAATCTCGAAAATTTCTGATCAGATATAAGGAGAAAAGACAAACAAACCAACAAACCATGTTTTCCCTGAGCATCTAACAATATAACTGAAAAAATCTCCTAACAGGAATAGAGTCAGGCTTTTAATGTCAGCGCTATGATGCTCGGGAGACTTAATGAATTATCCAACGTTACAGAGAAGTTTTGAGTATTTATGTCAAACTGATTTTTTTCCTTTGTATTCTGGCATGCCACAATTCTAATGTTCTCAACAGTAAGAACACTCATTTCCTCATTTGCATTTCGAAACACTTCTGTTAGTGTAAGACTCCTGGCCATGTTCACTTACTGCCAACTCTCACTTTTTACCAAAGACATTAGATAATGATCCACCATTCCACTTCTGAGTGCTCTTAAGCTGCCTCATGAATGTCTGTGAAGACATTTATATTGTCCTGTTGTTAGAATAATTGTTTTTTAGGCATCTAGAACAAATTTGGTTTGAGCTGTTCTAAAACCCAGAGATCCTATGGTTTGGAATTAATTGGATTCTCTCCTTGTTTCTCTTAGTGCCTCTAAAGGAATATAGTATAAACTAGTGAAAAGAGTGAAGGATAACGACCACAATAATAAGGATTTCTTCAGAAAGATGGGGAAGAATCGAGAGCACAAAGTCCTTTTCCCCCTTTGCACCCACATTTTATGATTTTACATCTGGTGCCTTGTGTACATGGAGGAGGCCCACAATGAATCACTGTTGCAAGTCATTAACATAATGCCCTTATGGAGATTTATCAGTAGACTTCCCGTTTGATAAACTGTTGGCATGTAAATATTTCCTTGAAGAAATTCCAGTCCAGCTGCTTTTGTTTACAAATCTATCAATGGCTAAAACCATTGAATGCATTTTGCTGGTTTCTGAATTATAATTATATGTCTAATTTTGAATTAATTATAAAAGAGGAAGATAAAACCCCATAATAAACAGTTCTCTACTTCTGGATTTGAGCCAGAGATTTTTGTATTTGTGAAACATGAAATCTCATTCTCATATACTATGATCTTACAATATTTGTTTTTATATGTTAAAATAATAGATAAATGTATTTTAAAATATTACATGATTCTTATGAGGAGTGCTAATTCCCATGTTTTACATCTTCTTCTACAGCACTTAATCACTCCAAAGCTTTAATTAAGATCCGATTTTGATATGCCAGTCACACTAACACCTAAACCAACCTGAGTATTGAACATTAGCATCTCTTCCAGGTTTTTCTCACTGACAATCAAACTAATTCTGTGTCTTACTTTCCCCCCTTTCTGTTATAAACCACAATGACCAAATATAAACATTCACAAATTCATGTCAAGGTTTAAAACTACTTAATAGGTTTCTGTTACTGACTATTTGTGAATCTATCAGTAATAACAATTCCACTCATGTGAAAATATAATCTATATACCTTAAAATCAATTCAAAAATATAGTATTATCATTGTGTCTCCAGAACCCAATATGCATACTCACAATGCAAGAATTTGTATATGCTAAGGGGCAGGTAGCAAGAAGGGGTACTGAACAAGTACCACACCCAAGGAATACTTGTACTTTCATTCCTAGTAGAGAAAAGTCATGTAAAAAATAGAATGTGGTAAAAATACTGTGCTCATCTCAACGAACCTTTCACTTTCCAAAGCTGCTGCTCTGCCTTACTGCAGGATTTTCATAGGTGTTCAGATAACTGCAGAGCTAAGTCCCAAAGACTCTTAACTCATTTTAAACTCCAAGATAAGAAGTCCCAGCACAGTGAAGCTAAAGAGTGCCGTAGATCTTCTCAGACACAAGTGAAGAAATCTGAAGTTTGCTGGACTCTTGGGAGGCAGGCAACACTTTGCATGCCATTTCTCTTTTGGTTTAAGTTGCTTAACACCATCTTGTCAGCATGCTCAAAAAAATCCTTCAGCTACTGCAATAATAATAGCATAGACTAACACAGCACAGGACTGTAGGACTCCTCATGAAGAACTTTGACAACATTATATTATTTAACCCACAACCACTCTTTTGAGGTAGGTGCTACTATCAGTTTACTTTGTAGAAAGAAAAAGTGTGCCATTTGTGGCTGTTACCTGGAGAACTGAAGCATTTGTGTGGTAGGCTCAAAACCCAAGTGGGTTCATTGCAAGTTTCAAACTCTGCTCTTAAATAGAAATATCTGTGTATAATGGTACATACAATGTTTTCTTTACTTGTTTAATTCTTTATAAATGACTAAATTTCCTATGTACTGCTATATACATAAAAACAAATGAATAAAAGTTAAAAATGTGTAAAAAGATGAAAAGAAACATGTGAAATGCACCATGGCACCATGATTAATTTATCTTTGCAGACAGAATATGTCATGCTTGGCCTTTTTTTTTTTTTTTTTTTTTGTATTTTAAGGGAAGGTCTTATTATATAGCTATTTCTAGCCCAGAACACTCCACAGAAGCCATGATCAGCTCAAATTCACAGATATCTGACTGCCTCTGCCTCTCCAGGGAGGGCATTAAAGGCATTTGTTGTCATGCCTGGCTTATTAGATATAGTCTGATGTCTTAACATTGTGGTAATAAATCCTGCATAAGTCTTTCATTGAATATAGTTTTAATAAAGGTTTTTTTTATTTCTCAAATTTATTTAAGTAGCATGAGTTGATTATAAGGAAAAATAGAAAAGTGTTGAGTCAGTATAAAAGATCCAACCTGGAACACTCCAAGGATTATGTCAGGCATGTACTTACATCGTCCAGCCAATAAATGAGAAACTCGCCTACTGTCAACTGTGCTCTCATTTTAAGATGACATTTGTTCTTTCATGCAGATCTGCTAGAGCCTACCCAAGTCTTAGAAATTTACATTTTACATCACTGTAAAGTCCTTACTGTGGAAAAAGATCAAGGACACAAGAGCCCAGGGCCCAGAGCATCATACCATTTCACAAAGCCAGGCTTTGGCATAAATCATTTTGGACAGAATTTCCAACTGTTTATCCCACACATAGCTCATTGGGCCACACTATATTAATGAACTTATGCCATAAGCAACTTTCCACGTGATGATAACCAAGAAAAATAGTGACAACAGAAACATGTAAACTTGACAAATGGGTGAATAAAAATCCTACAGGTTGAGTAAGTGCAATCTCTCCATCACGAAAACTGAATGTCTAATGGCTATTCCAGTCTGCATTAGCCCACACTAAAAGGCCTACTTACCCGGGATACAAGAATAACTACCTCCAACATTATTGAGAGTTATGCAACAACACATAGAGGATAATACTTCCCTGTGTAAGAAATTTAGAAGTTATAGGCGTACTATTCATTTGAGTTTGAATTACAGTTAGATTTAGCAGTCCTCTATAGAAGCTTCATGAATATGTATCCAGGAGGAAAATATGAAGCAAAACTCCATAAGTTACTCTAGTCATCTCAAAAGTCTATGCATTTAATTTTATAATTTTCATTTTTCTTAAATAATGAAATATAAAAATAAAAAATATACTTTAATAATAAAAATGCAAGCCAAGCTGTTTATTGTAGTTGTATATTAGAATCATAGATAATATGCCTTTGATTTTTTTTTCCAAACAAACTTTAGCAATTGCCCATTCTCCAGAAACAAGACAGAACAGATTCATAACAATCAATAATATGAAGATTTAACTAATCTTGCTTTTTTTTCTTTTCTTTTTTTTTCTTTCTTTTTTTTTCAAGACAGGGTTTCTCTGTATAGCCCTGGCTGTCCTGGAACTCACTCTGTAGACCAGGCTGGCCTCAAACTCAAAAATCCGCCTGCCTCTGCCTCCCAAGTGCTGGGATTAAGGGTGTGCACCACGATGCCCGGCTACTCTTGCTTTATTTTAAGACTTCTTCAATCAATGCAATTGATAACAAAAACCATAGAATTTTATATATTTATTTATTTTATTTTGTTTTTGAAGCAGAGTATGGCTATGCAGCACTGACCGGGACATTATAGAGAATAGAGTTTACATCATTAATTTGCTTAAAAGTCAGTCATTTTAGAAGTAACAATGTCTCAGTGGAAAAAAAATATGCAACAATAAACTTCAACTAGATAAATGAAGAGTCCAGCACTCCCAGTAAGTAATCATAAGTACATGTGTAAATATTTTATATTAAATATGTAGTTTTGAGTTTAAGTAATAAATACCTATTCCAAAATTAATACAAATTATTAAAGTTAACCCTCTGGAAAATCTCAAGTGTCCAGATATAGATCTGGGTCCATCTGAACACAAAGCCAATGACTTTTTTGCTACAAAGACTCTGAATCAAATGGTATATTCTAGAACTAAAATTTACAAAGGAAGAATAAAATTTCAATGAAAACCTTTAGGTGGAGAACAAAAGATGAGAGAAAACGTAAGACATGCAATAGGCAGCCAGGGCAGCCAGGCAATATGTGGAATGCTTTCTTAATGGGTGTCTTAAAGCAGGCAATGTCATATCAGTAATGAGAGAAGACAACATCTGTTAGAAGTTTTATTCTGCCAGGAACAGACTGTCTGACAAATTCTTGACTTGCCTTATTAAATATTTCATCATGGAAAATGTAGAGGAATCAATATGGGGAACTGCATCTCAGAACTCCATTATGATGACTAAAGAAAATTGGGAGCAGAAACAAAATGATCTTTGGGAATAAGTGACCATGACATTTTTTGAGTCTATTAAAACCAAAGAATGGAAGGCTGAGATTTGCTAAACATGTACCTGTAACATTATAAAAAATGTTCTTCCAAATGTTAAATGGAAGATAGTTCTATTTGTGCTTTTGATTCTACAATGAGAATGGCATAGGAGAAATGCATTACATAAAATAAACTTCCGCTGTTTCTATAACCTAAGGGTTAGTACTTGTAGTCCGTATTAGTGCATTGCAGAAAATTATGTCACATGTTTTTAATTAGAAATCCCATATGGGTTGGGTATATGTGTAGTACAATCAAATATAATATATACACATATAATGAACATTATATTTATCCACATTAGTTCAGGATGATACACATAAATGAAGTATAGTAAATATATCCATACTTGTTCAGTTATCTTACATGAATAGATAAACAGAACTCTAAATGCATAGACTTTTCTGTATCTTTAGCATATTTTGGAACTGTTTCTTCTTTGATACATTTCACTGCATCTTTCATCACTCATTTTTCTCTCACCATTATGTGAAGAGAAGGTCAAAATAACTCTGTTTACTGTCATTGTGCACTCACAATTACCTGTCATTTATTTGACCATTTCTCAGCTTATTGATTTAATAATTTATGAGAACAATGTTTTAACCAATGTAACTTTCCCACAAAATGAATGCTAAGACATATGCATACCACATATGTTATATACCGATTCATTGAAGACCACATGCATGCTAACCCACATGCATTTTAAAGTTCATAGAATATACTCTAACATAATTTTAACATGCATTATAAATAAAAATTTTCTCTGGTTGAAAAAAATCTTGTCTGTTTTATACTTCTATATTCTCTTTTATTTTCTTAAAAAAATATTTATTTATTTATTTATTTATTTATTTATTTATTTATTCATTTTAAACTCCAGATTTTATTCTCCTCCTGGTCCACCCTCTGACTGTTCTACATCCCATACCTCCTCTCCCCACCCTTGTCTCCACGAGGGTGTCCCCACCCTGACCCTCACCCCACCAGACCTCTAAACTCCCTGGGTCCTCTATTCTCTTGAGGGTTAGTTACATCTTCTCTGAATGAACACAGACCCAGCCGTCCTCTGTGGTATGTGTTGGGAGCCTCCTATCAGCTGGTGTATGTTGCCTGCTTGATGGTGCAATATTTGAGAGACCTCAAGGGTCCAGATTAATTGAGACTGTTGATCCTCCTACAGATAGAACTCCTCATCAGCTTCTTTCAGCTTTCCACTAATTCAACCACAGGGGTCAGCAGCTTCTGTCCATTGGTTGGATGTAAATATCGGCCTCTGAGTCTTTCAGCTGCTTGTTGGGTCTTTCAGAGGGTAGTCATGCTAGATCCCTTTTCATGAGCACTCCATAACCACAGTAATAGTCTCAAGCCTTGGGGCCTCCCCTTGAGCTGGATCCCACTTTGGGCCTGTCCCTGAACCTTCTTTCCTCAGGCTCCTCTCCATCTCCATCCTTGCAGTTTTTTCAAACAGGAACAATTATGGGTCAGAGTTTTGATGTGGGATGGCAACCCCATCCCTCACTTGATACCCTGTCCTTCTGCTAGAGATAAGCTCTACAAGTTCCCTCTCCTCAGTGTAGGGCATTTCATCTAACCTCCCTCTCTTTGAGTTCTTAGAGTCTCTCACCTCCCCGTCTCTGGTCATTCAAGAGGGTCCCCTATCTTCTACCTCCCGAGGTTGCATGTTTCCGTTCTTTCTGCTGGCCCTCAGGTATTTCAGTCCTTTTCCCCCACCCAATATCTAATCATGTTCCCCTCCATCCCCCCCTCCACCCCCACCACACACACCTTTCCTGGGCCCCTTCCTCCCCCTTGTGTTTGCTTTCTTCTTCCTCCCAAGTAGGACTGAGGCATTCTCACTTGGGCTCTTTAGGTTGTTGACCTTTTTGAGTTCTGTGGGCTTTATCTTGGGTATTCAGCACTTTTTGTTCGTTTGTTTTTTGTTTTTTTGTTTTGGCTAACATCCACTTATTAGTGAGTACATACCAGACATGTCCTTTTGGATCTGAGTTAGCTCATTCAGGATGTTATTTTCTAGTTCCATTCATTTCTCTCAATTTCTGTAATTTAACTGCAAACTGAAGCTATCAGCTATACTCCAAAAGAGAAAGTCTCTTTTAAGTAATCCTTGTACCTTTCTTTCTGTTTTTTTTTCCATGCTCTCTTTTCTCCCTATCAGAACAATCCTTTTCCTTAAGTCTCTTTGAGTAAAATGAAACTGATAATATTGATCTTATGTCACACTTTCATAATAAAGCAAGTTTTATGTGCTCAAACAAGTTTTTAATGTCTGAAACATATATTCATCATATTTAGCTGTTTTTGCGACCATGACCTCCGTAACAACCACAATTATCCACTGTAAGATATAATATCATCAGTTCCAGAGATAAGCTAGGCATGTTCCTCTGATAACCTCTTCAGTATGTCTGTGGTCTCTGATGTCTCCCTGTCACTTTTCTTTAGGTTTTCTAGTCTTGTTTCTTCATAGAAATGTCAACCATCCAGCAAACAGTTGTGATAAGAGGTCTCTGAATCGCCAAACGCTTGGTCACATGCAAGTATTTACTTTTAACATGTAATTAATCTTACACTTCTACATAACAGCACTCCTTCTAAACACAAAAAGATATTCCATGTGAAATAGTAATTGTTTCTACTATTATTGAAAACATTCAAAAGCAAAAACTTGCAGTTATCTTTAAAAAATAACTCAAAAATCTATACAGAATTAAGCAGACAATGTTGCCACAAGTTCCTCAATCATGAAACTGTAATATGTTAATATATTTACATGTAATGATATGTAATATATATTATTGTAATATATTAATTTATTATATATGGTATATTTTATTAATTAATTATAAATGGATTTCAATATATCCATATATATTGTATTGTAGGAGGGAGTTTGATACAGAGTTTCTTTGTGTACACTGGAGTGAGTCCTTACTTACTGTCCTGGTACTCACTCTATAGACCAGGATGGCCTTGAACTCAGAGATCAGCCTGCCTCTTCCTCCAAAGTTCTTGGATTAAAGGCATGTACCTCCTCTGTCAGGCTGTATTTGATGATTTTCTGTTAAATAAGTTATGTATACAATGGAATCAAGTCAACTAATATTGAATCAGAACTTTTCTGATTTAGAAACATAGAATAATAATAAACTTATATACATTGAGTCTTTTTCAAATAAAAATGTTAAAATCAGTGATATAAACTTACCTCTTTGCATTGTTAGGAAAATAATATGTTTTATTTCTATCAAGGTTGTTTTTTATAAATATATTAAAAATCCTCATGACTTATATTTTATAATTTAATCTAAAGTGTTATTATATTTTGCATTTATAGTTATTACATTTATCAGTATTATAGCTTTATATCTCATAATTCTTGAAAATAAGTTCAAATAAGTTAAATTGTTGATTCCATATCTCTATATTATGGATTCTTTCATAAGAAATATGGTGGAATGCTCTAAGATGTACATTATATCACAATTCATCGAGAAAATAATGTGTAATGCATTAAAAATGTAAATATAATTGCATGAAGAATCAGCAATACTATGTTGTCAGTACTCCAGGCATTAATAAACGTACTTTTGAATCTTTGCATGTTAGATCAAATTAAAATAAGGAAGACTATTGTTGAATAATGTTGATTATATGAACGGGTTTTGTTTTGTTTCTTTTTCTTCTGAGGAAGAACACAGTCATAATTATCTCAAGCATGGATGATTTTAAACAGCCAAAACTATGATAAAGATCTGCAGTGAATATTGAAGTCAAACTCAGTATATAGCTCGCAGCTTCTCAGAGAAAAAACATGCAGCAATTTAAACTGGAGATGTCTGCTATTCTTTATAGGCACTCTGAACTAACAGGGGAAGCAGTAAGTTGGTTTTTAAGCTTGGAAAAAGTCAACAAAAAATCATAAATGATGTGTATGTCTGACAAATGAAAGTTATAGAATGAGGATTTTTTTATATTTTTTATTAGATATTTTCTTCATTTACATTTCAAATGCTAGCCCCAAAGTCCCCTATACTTTCCCCCCACCCTGCTCCCCAACCCACCCACTCCCACTTCCTGGCCCTGGAACTCCTCTGTACATATGTTCTTCGCAAGACCAAGGACCTCTCGGGACATTTTTATTTAAATAGTTTTTTTTTCAGATTTTAGTGTAATTACATCATTTCTGCTGTACTTTTTGTTCTTCCAAACCCTTACTTTTTTTAATTCATTGCCTCCTTTTTCATTAATTAGTATGTACATATTTGTGAGTATATGTGAGTGTAGATTAAGTATATCTTTACAATTACATAAAGCAATATCATAATTCTGTTTGATATTATTTGTAGCATAGGGTATTTTTTCTGACTTAAGTCACATTTACAAAGACTTTGGAAAAGCAATTTTAGTTCCTTGACAGGGAAAATGTGTTTGCTTATTTTTATTTTGATTCCTTTCTTGACACCTGGTTTTAGTCTGTAACCCAGGTGAACTCAGGCTGATCCTTTGGTTCAGGCTGCAGAGTGCTGGCATCACCAGAATGAGCCATCAACCAGACAGAAGTTTTGAATAGGACTGTTCTTAAAGATGGAAAAGGAAGGCATACAGTTGATTATTCACTGGTTGCTGCTTATTTCAACTTGCTTTCTGTTCTATTTATTTAAGTTTAACATGTCCATGATGTCTTACTCTGGGAAAATAGAAACTGGCCACATTCCAATGAATAAATTGATATGTGTTGTTGAAGAAAATACTTCAGAGTTTTTTTCTTTCTTTAAAAGCTTGGAAGACTAGCCAAATATGTCTCCTGCAGAAGCCATTTATGACAATTTATTTAAAAGAAGTAGCATGACAGTTGGTATTTTTCAATAAGCAGAACAAAATAGTCTTATGCATTAGAAGACTTGATTTAAATGACAGCCTAAGCAATCCATATAGAAAGGTATAAATGGAAACTGTTATATGCTGATAATGCTATAAATGTATAGAAAAGCCAGTATTGATAATAGCTTTTTCACGAACATTTAAGTCACCATTTTTCCTTAACTGTTTCGAGTGGGATTACTTCATGAAGAAATTTCAGGAAAATAAAAAAATGAGTCTTCATAAAGCTGCTTACTGATATTTTAATAAAAAGAGTGGATAAGCTATACATTTCTCAAAAATTTCACCATCTGTTATTAGTCTTTAAAAATTAAATTATAAGCAGATCAGTGAAATGTATCAACAGATAAAAATGTTTGCCCCCATGTCTGACAATATGACAATATGAGTTTGCTCTATAGAGCCAACATAGAAGTTAACTCGCTTTCCTTTTATACTACATGCATACACACACACACACACACACACACACACACACACACGAAACGCACACACACACACGACACGCGCACACACACAAAAAACCACATAAACACAAACACATATGCACAGTTAATTAATATTTAAACAAAATTTTAAAAAAGTAATAGGAATAAAAAGTAATAGGGATTAAGATATTAACTTGTGCAAGTTAAAGAGATTTGGAATTAATTTAAAAATGTTGGAAATTTATAAAGAAAAATTTAACCGTCATGATTTTGCCTAGTTTGTGTTTTACACCTTTAATTCCAAATAGTCTCCATATGTATTTTAATACAGTTTTTCCAAATGAACAATAATATGAGATAAATAAATCTAGATCTATTATTGCTTAATATTAGCATTTACACAGTGGCTTAAAATTGTTTAGTTTCATGACTCATTCACTTTGCATTTAGTCACTGTTTGAGTTATATTACTGTCCATGATAAGCTTACCATGCAAATCATAAATTTAATAGAGGTTTGTTTTATATAAATTTTATCTTTCTAAGTACATTAACAAAAATGAATCTTGGCCTCTAATCCTAAGGAAATATACAACTCTTGGCAGTCTACTACTAAAATGTATTTTTATTCATGAAGGACAGGAGATGCTTGCCTTTTACAAAGTAATATGCCTCCCTCTGTCTGTAAAGAAAATTTGTTATATCTATAATGGAAAGCAAATAACATGTCGTTCTGTGTTTACATTCTTCATAGCCATTACCATAATTGAGGGTGTTGGAATGATAGAAAATATCAGTGTGTAGAAGAATGGCAGAAAAGGATGTAACATGAAGGGGAAACCGGGCTTGTTGATGCCCCAATATTTTCTGGTTCATGTGCCTAAGAATAGGGAGATTTTTCACTAGTTTGTTTTTATTTCCTCTTGTATATTGCATAGCATTTGTACATGTATTGCAAAATAAAGAAAACAAAACAAACAAAATAACCACTGGCTCAAGATAGATAATCAATTTTTTCCAAATAAACAAGAAAAAATAACAATAAAAAATGTCAGATGATTACCAGAATTGACCAGTGACTTAACCTGTAATGACAGAGTTAGGATTAAGTTCACTCTGTAGTAACATAGTCAAGAGATTGGTGTTAGGACTCTAAATAAAGCAGACAAAGAGTGGCCAGTTTTAGATGTTACTTCATTATATTATTGTGCTAGAAAATGACTACATCAAATACTCCATCCAGAATGATAATACTCTGCATTTCACAAAGAGAAACAATACACACTGAATTCCACTGTGATTAAGCACCCAGTTTATATTAGACATAAATCTTACATATGCGTAGGTGATATTGTAGTTTCTAATTAGGTCATGCTTGGCACCAATTACATTCTGTAACCAAACTAATCGTTTTTTTTTTTTTTTCAATTTAAAATGCAATGCATTGCTAGTAGAATGTTCTAGGTCTTTTTATCTTAATGATCAAGGTCAGACATTTCTAAGCAGACTACAAGAAATCTGACTGTTCTTTGATGAGAAATATCGTAACTAGCTTCTTCTCTAAGATGTTTTTGCAACAGTACATGCACTGGCTAGAATTGTGTCAACTTGACACAAGTTGGAGTTATCTCAGAGAAAGGAGCTTCAGTTGGGGAAATGCCTCCATGAGATCCAACTGTAAGGCATTTTCTCAATTAGGGATCAAGGGGGAAAGGCCCCTTGTGGGTGGGACCATCTCTGGGCTGGTAGTCTTGGGTTCTATAAGAGAGCAGGCTGAGCAAGTCAGGGGAGCCAAGCCAGTAAGTAACATCCCTCCATGGCCTCTGCATCAGCTCCTGCTTCCTGACCTGCTTGAGTTCCAGTCCTGACTTCCTTGGTGATGAACATCAGTATGGAAGTATAAGTCGAGTAAACCCTTTCCTCCCCAACTTGCTTCTTGGTCATGATGTTTGTGCAGGAATAGAAACGCTGACTAAGAGAGTACACTTTTACAAGTGAACTGGACTTCCTTTCACATAAAGATCTTGAGACATTCAGCTTTCTGTCATTTCTGAAAAGTTGACAACCTAGCCCTGTACATTTTTGAGATCTATATTGTTATACAATGGTTTCAATATTAATTGTACATGACCAAACAAAGCTAGAATAAATTTGGATATTCACCTATGTTCTCCTCTCCTCCATAAAAACAACTAGTAACATTTGTAATGACTTGTTCAACCTTTCCAATTCACTTTTAGTTTCATCATGACAGTTTAATTAGTTTAATTTAATTTTTACAACTATTTTTAACCAATTAGAAAATAGTTTTTGGTTAGAGGTTTTAAGGAACTCATAGCATTAACACAATAAATAATTATCTTAATAATTTTTATATAGTCACACATGGTCACTAAAATACCATGTGTGAAGTATATATTTCTATCATAGCTTATATATCTATTTGATTTCACTTGATAAATGCATAGTTTAATGCTCAGGAAACAATAATACGTTTTTCTCAGCCCAATGCCAATGAAACTTACTTGCTCATCACAGTTAAACCTATTCCTTTATTATTGTAGGTAATGTTTACTGACTGACAAACCTCAAATGATGAAGGCTTATGAAGGCTTACTTAATATTGAATCTTTTTATGCATAGTTTACTATGAAGTGGAAGAAATAAACTAGTGCAAAGCAATTGCTACTTATTATAAATTCTCTTATAAAAACAACCATGAGAGTCATGAGAGGTATTCAGCTACTGATCAGTTGTTTTAAAATTACATAGACACAGTCTTAGAATTCATCTTTTGCTCATATTTCATAAGCAGGATGAATATACAATTTTACAGAATTGACAAAAGACATCCAAGATAATGGACTCTGCTCTTTACTTGCCTCACACCTTACATTAATATTACATCACACATAGCAACTGCTTTCTTTTTTTAATGTTCTTTCTATCCTCTGATTATTTGGAATATTAATCTCTACTTCAGTAACTAACCAATCTTGTTTACATTAATTTATTTCTGAGACTGGAAGATCATGAGTTAACTATGCATCATACACCTACATACACATACACATACTAAACATATGAGTACGTATTGTTGGGGGTCTAGGATGTGCCACATAAACTATATGTACACCAATCCTAGTTGGGCAAGGATAGTTTATTGAATGGATATCGTAGTACTGGACATCCAGGACCACGAGAAGGAAAAACCTAATTGTGGAACTAAGTCTGTCTTCAGGGCAAGCCTTTTAAAGGAAAAACTAGGTTCAAAAGTTCCAAAGGCAAGCATTGAAGTGGTATAATATTTTTGGCTACCCAGATAAAGCATTATCAGCTAACCTTTAAGATTAATGGTCTTGAGTGAGGTAAGAAGGGTGGTGGACAGGTGGTAAACAAGGGAATTTCAGATCATTGAGACAACTGTTCCCAGTGATTTAACATTAGTAGCATTTTTAGTGTCACCTATGAAAAACTTCTTCTGGGAAGTAGAATATAAGAACCTGAACTTAATTTTACCTTATAAGCAAAGTGGAGATTGAAGGTAAAACATTTATGTTAAAAGGATCAGTCCTCAAAATGTATTTTGCATTATATACTTAATTCACATTATTTTCTCCAATTTACATTGCATACAACGTTATGTCTTGCTAAGTACAGATTAATTTTTGCCATTACTCTGAAACTAACTAACATGTACTCAAATTTTCACATTATTTTAAGTGGAAATTTCATATGATTGCTCATGGTTGGACATTTTAGAGGAATTTTAATCAAGCAACATGGCTACTCTGGCAATGGATCACATACAAAGGCCTTCTAGGTCTCTGTGGTCTTGATGGAAGACAGACACAACTTTAACCCCTTTAGTTGAAATACAAACACTCCCTAAGTACACACCTTTAATCCCTAACAAGGAAGCTAAGGTTAGTTTGTAGAAGGAAGCAGCCATGTTTGAAAGTAACAACTAATTGAGGGGTAGACAAAGTGATGAATCAGAAAAAGATTTGACAGAATGCTTCGGAGCTAGGATATGCCCAACTAACAGAACAGCACAAAACAAAGAAGCTACTTAAAAGCAGCATGGAGTAAGCCAGGGGTTCCAGGTAGTTCAGTTCAGCTTGGTGCAGTTCAGTTGAATGCAACTGAGTTCAGTTGCCTTTGTGTAGTTCCATTCAGTTCCTGCAGTCAGTGCAGTTTTGTTCATGGAATTCAGAAGCAGTTTTTCCAAGCAGAGCAATTCAATGAAAAGGCGAGAGAAGCCAGTTTGAGTTACTCAGCTTTGAGAGCAGTTCTGAGCCAAAACAGTTGATTTGAACCAGCCAGCCAGAGTTCAGCAAGAACTATAAAGGGTGAGCTTATTCAGTGCTAATACTCTGAGACAACAATTTCAACTGCTGAATAAAGATTATTTTTATATACCTTTACCAAAGTAATTCAAAACATTGGTTTATTTACTGAATGGGGATGTTTCCTATAATGAGTTTCTGTGACTATAACTCAATCTAACATTCACTTGCCATTTTTTCCTAAAGCCGAACATTGAATTTTATATGTTTTGTTTTTTTTAAACATTTATTTATTGTATATATGTGAATACACTGTTACTGTCTTCAGGCATACCAGAAGAGGGTAACAGATGACATTAGAGGTGGTTGTGAGCCACCATGTAAATGCTGGGAATTGAACTCAGGACCCCTGGGAGGGCAGTCAGTGTTCTTAACATGAAGCCATCTCTCCAGCTCCTAATTTTATACGTTATGGCTATGATTTCAGTATACTTTGAGTTTACTATGAGAAAACATGTGTAAAGACTACATTGGGAGGGAGTGTACTCTTTAAGAACCGGGGCTTTTGGTAAGGGTCTTAAGTCATCTTTTCTTTTTTCTTCTTTCTTTCTTTCTTTCTTTCTTTCTTTCTTTCTTTCTTTCTTTCTTTCTTTCTTTCTTTCTTTCTTTCTTTCTTTCTTCTTCTTTTTTTTTTGCTATTTTCTTTATTTACATTTCAAATGTTATCCCCATTCCTAGTTTACCCTCTGAAAATCCCCTTCCCCTCTCCCCTCCCACTGCTCACCAACCTACCCATTCCTGCTTCCTGGCCCTGGTATTCCCCTATACTGGGGCCTAGAACCTTCAAAGGACCAAGGGCCTCTCCTCCCATTGATGATCAACTAGGTCATCCCCTGCTACATATGCAGTAAGAGCCATGAGTCCCTCAGTACGTTTTTTTCTTTGATTGGTGGTTTAGTCCCAGGGAGCTCTGGAGGTACTGGCTAGTCCTTATTGTTGTTCCTCCTATGGGGCTGCAAACCCCTTCATCCCCTTGGGTATTTTTCTAGTTCCTTCATTGGGGGCCCTGAGTTCTTAGTGACCTGTGTAAGTTCTCATAAGATCGGATGGTTGGTGCATTTCTCTCTTCTACAGTTTTCCTGTTTGACAAAGCAAACCTTCTTTTATAATTCCTACCATGATGTGATATGGTTACCATTAGGCGATTGCCAGAGGTTCAACCTGATCATAGATCTTGAGTTTCCATGTTTTTGGTTCAAGCAAATCTTCTATTTTTTTCATAACTTTTACCTCAATATTCCCTTATATTGAAAAAAGATATTTGCTGTATTTCTTATTACTATGACTAAATATCTATCAAAAGACAAAGTCAAGTAAAAAGGAAATTCTTTCACTGTTATCAAAGGCAGGTAGCTAGAAGTCAATAAGAAATGGATTCTACTCTATATTTTAATGCAAAATCATACTGCACACCAGTAATTGTAAAGTAATTTGAATATGGGAAGTAATGAGAACTTGAATCCCTTCAAATTTTTATCAATCATATAATTTGTAATAAGTGTAAAGAGAATATTTAAAATGAAATGAAAGTAAAAAGGCAACCAGCCACAGTAATAGTACAGATAGAAGTGTGCCTCCATGTAGAAAGTACATTTTCAAGGGTCTCAGAATGGAAACTTTGTATATTTAATAAATTGACATGAAAGTAGTTCCACTAGGTATCAAAGGTGATAAATACTTGAGGTAAGAATGGAGACAACATCAGTTCAATCATACAGGACTTTGAGTCGTTTTAGAAGACCTCATACTGAAATGTTTTTTGCCAAGAAAATGAAATTTAGAAACTAAAAAATTTATTCTATTTTTGAATAAAACAGTCACAAAGGAAAAGAAGTCAAACTGAGAGGACTAATTAGGAAAGTGATAAAGTAATTTAGATCATTAGGATGGCTGACATTAGGATGAGAGGGTACTAATAAGACAGAACATTGAAAGAAAAGGCAAATCAATGAAGTAGGAGATACAGACAGTTGTAGGTTATGTAAAATACAAATGGAAAGGAAGAATCAAACTGATGTTTTTAACTAAGAATTGATGACTTACCAACTCGGATGATGAGAGGTAAGTTTTAAGAGTGTTCAGATTGCTCAACCTAGGAAATTTGCTAAACTAAAGTTTCAATTATAAACGCTTCATATTTGAAAAATTTCTGTAGAACTCAGGAAGTCAGATTAAAATGGGTAGAAATGCACAATAAAATCAGAATCAATGACTTAGCGATTACTGACATAGAGCTCATATGATGCAAGAGACAGAGAACCAAAACGGAAGGGAAGCAATGATAAGGTTAGTTAAAGAAACAGTGGTTTATTAAGAGATTGAACTATCAAGAAGATAATAAATAATGTACACGTCAAAGTTACTAAGAAAAGGGTTAGTATGACTAAATGCTTAACAGAGTTTAGAGAGTGTTGATTTTTTAAAGAGCATTTTAATGGGGCAAGAACTAAGAAATGGAATTCAGTGGGTTAACGTGTGAATGCAGTTGAGCAGGAAGAAGGGTGTACACAGATAATATTTTCTACAAGTTTGTTGATGAACAGTAATTAAAAAGTAAGGCAAAACTGATGGACATCAGCCATCTTGTGGGATTTTATTTTTTAAATGTTAGAGATACTTTATCATTATCTTCTAAAATGATGGACAGGATTCATTAAACATAAGAAAGGTTTTAATGACAGAGCCATGAGTGATTAAAATAGATTAGTTTGTGGACAAGCAAGAGGATATAATATTCACAGCCCAAGTAAAATAAACGACTTTTGAAAGAAAAGTTTCATCAAAAAATCATGTACTTCAAAATCTATGCATCCTTAGCTCGTGTAGTTTCAGTCCATTCTTTTATATTCTAAAACTTTACATCGGTATATCAGAAAGGGTGGTGTATTTATACAATAAATTTATGCAACTCAGTAACACAAGTGTTTAAAATTATTGGAGTTAAAGATTGTATTAGCCAAAAACTACAGCATAAAATCTGAATTAGAAGGTCTCTTAGTATTTTCTCATTTTTCAGGCTATTGTAGAACCTTAGAACCATTAAATGCATGCATTTCTATTTGGTATATAATTGTTTAGCATTGCCTATATAAATGTTAAATGGTAAACGTTTTCACTCTTATTTTGTAAGCTATATAATCACTTATACGTACCCTTAAGATTATTGTTTTTCTTTCTAATTTGTTTCTATTAAGTATATTATCTGACTATATTTTCTTATTGTTGAAAACCATTGCTATAACTTACCGTGTGGCTGGTGACTTGGTAATTGCTGCTTCACCCAAAGATCGCTACTCATATTAGCCTTGGCAGAGGAAGTGGCACATTTCTCCCTATCATCTACCCACCCGCAATGTTCTGGTTCCAGAATAAAATACACACACCATGCACACACACACACGCAGGCACACATGCACGCACACAGCCTTATATTTTACTATGCTATAAACAAATCAGTGGTTGGGCCACTTCCAAACCTCCACGTGGCTAAACTAGTCCCCTCTGATATTCCTGAGTTATTACTTACTAAAATCTATATTCCATCTTTGCTGTCCAAGACCCATTTGCAGGAGTGGTGGTGGGGATTCAATGGGGCCACTCTTCCTTAGCTGTTACATGTTGGCTGAATCTCTGTTGCATCTCTCAGGCATGATGTTTTCTCTCCTTCCCTCAAATGGTGGCTATCCCCTTCCTCTCCTTTCTCAGTCCCTTGCAGGGGAATTCTTAAGTCCTGCTTCTGTTCCCCTGCTGAGCCTTTGGGCACTGGCAACTTTAACAATCAAAACCAACCAGGGGCAGGGTCCCTTAGCATTTCATGTGCAGATTCTCCTGAAAATTTAGGGGCCAATTTAACATAATATAAGCTGTGTTAAACCAAATCCACAAGAAGTAACAAACTTTTAGGTTGTCTCTTTAATGGTGATTTTATCTATCCATTTTACTGTAGGTAAAGAAATTTATCTTGATAATTATTTTCACTTTTGACAAGTGTCATTTCTATGTATTTAGTTCACTGAAGAGTTTAGCGGGTCATTTTAATATTAGTACTTTGAAGGATGTATGATTTCAGAAAACTTTGCAGTGTTCTCTATGTTTTTCAGCCATGATAGGTGACATTTTCTGTTTCAGTTGGTACATCCTCACATACTGAATTGATATGTTTGCCTTTGCCAATGATAGATCCTTACTACATCAGATATCAGGTGTACCTCAGAATAGCTAAAGACTTCAAGTGTGGGATCTCTACTATTCTATCTTTAGCTATTAAAACTTCTTGAAAATATTTGAGGTCAATTTTTTTCTTCTTATCATACTTGATTCATCTCTGCAATTATAGTAATTCATTCTTAGAGATCTAATGTCATTTTTCATCAATCAATAAGATTTTGACTATAAACCTATGATTATATTATTCTAATGTTCCCACCACTTTATCAAGGATCATTAATTTTTTTCTTTCATGATTCTGAACAAATATAGACAAATAAAATGTGCCTAAAATTATGGTCAGCTTAATTTACTAGAATCAATAGACAAATAACCTGGAAATTGCCAAAACATGAAATCTCATACTTTGAGGAGTGGTGATATATCCCTTTGGCTCAATATTTCAAAAATGCAACATATGAAGGGGCATATAAGTAGAAGATGATAAGGACTTAAAAGATGGATTGATGTTTAAAAATGTCTTCTTTTTTCTTCCCAGAGAATTGGAGTTTCTACAATCCTTTCTGGTCAACTCAAAGTTCCATGTAATTCCAGCTGCATGAAATTTTATTTCTCTTGTGACCTCCCAAAATACCTTTCCACATGCATGAACCTACAAACAAACAAAAATACACACACACACACACACACTCACTGTATATATAACATAACAATTTATTAATTTTTGACATTCCTCTATGCTAATTTTTTCCCTAACATATTTTGTTCATATCTATTCCCTTCAGCTCCTTGCAGTTCCTCTCAACTCTCCTTCTATCCTCGAAACACACACACACACACACACATACACACACACACACACATATTACAAATAAGAAGTATATTGGGTAGTGGAAAAGGACTGAAATTCCTGAGGGCCAGCAAAAAGAATGAAAACAGGCAACCTCAGGTGGGCGACTCTCCAGAATGTACCAGACACATGGGAGGTAAGAGACTCTCAGGACTCAAAGGGAGGGACCTTAGATGAAATGCCCTACATTGGAGAGAGAGCCCACCTCCAGCAGAAAGACAGGGCAACAAGTGAGGGATGGGGTTGCCATCCCACAGTCAAAACTCTGACCCATAATTGTTCCTATCTGAAAGAACTGCAGGGGTAGAAATGGAGAGGAGCATGAGGAAAAGAAGGTCCTGAAACAGGCCTAAAGTAGGATCCAGCTCAAAGGAAGGTCCCAAGCCATGACACCATCACTGAGTTTATGGAGCGCTCACAAAAAGCATCCCAGAATGACTGCCCTCTGAAAGACCCAAAAAGCAGCTGAAAGAGTCAGATACAGATATTTACACCCAACCAATGGACAGAAGCTGCTCATCTCTGTGGTTGAATTAGAGAAAAGCTTTAGGGAAAAGCTGGGAGAAGCTGAGAAGGAGGGCAACCCTGTAGGAGGACCAGCAGTCTCAATTAACTCGGAACCCTGAGATCTCTCAGACACTGGAACACCAACCACACAGCATACATGATCTGATATGAGGCTCCCAACATACATACAATAGAAGACATCTGGGGCTGGGTTTAGTCAGAGAAGATGCACCTAACCCTCAAGAGACTTGAGGCCCCAGGGAGTTTAGAGGTCAAGTGGGAGGGGGTAGGGAGTGGGGACATCCTCATGGAGACAGAAGAATGGGGAAGAGTTATGGGTTGTAGAACAGTCTGAGGGTGGACCAGGAGGGGAATAAAATCTGGAGTTTTAAATATATATATACTGAGAGGTGAAACAACCAATAAATAAATAAATAAATAAATAAATAAATAAATAAATAAATAAACCAGTAAGACAAAATATACTCAATAAAAACCAGAAACATGGTTAACTGTCTCAATTAACCTGGACCCCAATTAATTACTACACAAAAAATGGTCATCATTTCACCTGAAAACAAACATACAAGGAACATTATAAACACTAAGTAGGAATATATATATATATATATATATATATATATACATACATACATACATTTAACCACAATGAATGAAGAAAGAGAACATGGAAAAGCAGATGGGAGCAATTAGACATCAAAGGGGAAATTGTGTAACTACGTTGTAATATAAAAATTTTAATTAGGTATTTTCTTTATTTACATTTCAAATGCTATCCCCTTTCCTAGTTTCCCCTCTGAAAATCCCCTATTCTCTCCTCCCCCCCCCCCTGCTGCCCAACCCATCTACTCCTGATTCCTGGCCCAGGCATTCCCCTATACTGGGGCAGGACTTTCACAGGACCAAGGGCCTCTCTTCCCATTGATGACCAACTAGGCCATCCTCAGCTACATATGCAGTTAGAGCCATGAGTCTTTCTCTGTGTTTTCTTTGATTGGTGGATTTGTCCCAGGGAGCTCTAGGGTTACTGGTTAGTTCTTATTGTTGTTCCTCCTATGGGGCTCGAAACCCCTTCAGCTCCTTGGGTCCTTTCTCTAGCTCCTTTATTGGGGACCCTGTGCTCCGTCTAATGGATGATGGTGAGCATCCACTTCTGTATTGGTCAGGCACAGGCAAAGCCTCTCAGGAGACAGCTATATCAATCTCCTGTCAGCAAGCTCTTGTTAACATCTGCAATATTGTCTGGGTTTGGTGGTTGTTTATGGGATGGATCCCCAGGTTGAGCAGTCTCTGGGTGGTCATGCCTTAAGTCTCTGTTCTGAACTTTGTCTCTGTAACTCCTTCTGTGGGTATTTTGTTTCCCAAAATGAAGTCCATTTGTTGTTGTTGTTGTTGTTGTTGTTGTTGTTATTGACCAACTACTGGCAGGCATAAGATCTGGAGTGTGATTTACATATCTAGTAACTTTTCATTGGAGAAACCTGAATTTCCCTCTCTCACTACATATCAATTACAAATAGCTTCTTGCTCAGGGGTGAAATTTTATGCTCAGTTCTCCTTCTCCATGATGGAATTATATTTGATTTCAAATTGTGAAGGCTTTATTTGTGCTGTCACGGTCTCGGTGATATGCATATCAACCTTGTTGAGTCTGGATGATACTGTTTGCTTGGAAACCTCCGTAAACTCCGATTCTTATACTCTTACTGCCTACATTTCCTCATAGTTGGCTGAGTTTTGACTGGAGGTCAATGAGGTAGCTTTAGCCAGTAACTCAACAAGATGCAACACATTCCTGACATGGGATATTTTACTTGGTGGTAGAAGATATATAATTGGAGCATAACTCTTCAGAAAAGAAAGGAAGCCAGTGCTAATTTAAATAGGACATTGATATTGTTAGAATAAATATTCTAACAAAGCTTTTGTAAATAACTCCATTTCCCCATTCATCATTTTCTTATAAAGGTTTCATATCTTTTTTAAGTCTAAATTTAATAAAAGAAAGAAAAAAACGCAAACGCAAACACTTTGATTGTTTAATTCTCATGTAAGTAATTTATATAAATTTGAAGAATCATAAACTTTATGACAAGCTATTGTAACAATTTCATATATTGAGTCTCACCTCTCAAGGTAAGATTTTCTAAGATGAAAAATACTTAATTCAGTTGAAAAGAAATTCTGAAGACAATCTCCACGGGAGTTTTGAAGTTGTTTTTTGAGAAGTAGGATCAGTACTGACTGTCTTAGTATTCTATTTGTTTACAGAGACAACATGTCCAACTCATTAAACAAGGCATTTAATTTGGAACTCAGAGATCCAGAGGGTCCATGATTTTTATAGCAGAGAGCATGATACAAAGCGAGCAGGTATGGTGTTGGAACAGCAGCAGAGAGCTCACATGGGGACAACCACAAAGCAGGAAAAGAAGGGGAGAGGTAACCAAGAAAGATGTGTATTTTTGAAATATATCTCACAATCATTTTCTTGAAAGATAGGTATATACTGCTTCATTTTCCTAAACAATTTTAATCAAATAGTTTGATAAGATTATATGATGCTTACCTTTATTGGTTTGTTCCCTTCTTCCTGTCTTCCGTCCACCTCTTCTTCCTTCCTTCATTTCTTCTTTCCTTCCCATCTCCTTCCCTTTCTCTCTCACTCAAGCTTCTTCTCCCTTCTTTTCTTCCTGTTAATTTGCCTTATTTCTGACTTAATAGTGTATATCAAGTTTCACTTGCTTGATTCCACACAATATGTCTGAGTCATTGATTTCTACTTGTCATGCAACTCTAATGACAACTTTAAACTATGTAGCTGAACCTGGAAACAATGTTGATTGTCATGGTAGTGAAGGATTAACAAAGAACTGCATAACTCTGTTAAAGGTGGATTTTTAAAATACATTGTTTTAGTTTTACAAATACATTAAAAATATCCAAAAATAGTAAAAGGTAACTCCTGCACAACTTACATTGTTTTCCGTATTTTAACTTCCTATATAAATGTAATACCTTTCTACGAAGAATAATCTATACTTTGTCAGACACTTTCTTTTCAGATACTTTTTTACACTTTCATCGAGCCCTTTCTTCTTGTTTGGGTAAGACTTGCATATTGTCTTCTTAGGTGTAAAAGTATCATAGGCTCATTTTAATAATACAGAAGAACGATACTCAAGAATTATTTACGATATTCCTTAGCACTTATTTTTGTAATATTTTCTGATGGCTAGATTCTGTTCATAAGTGGCTATGAGGAACACCACAAATAGAAGTTAGAACTTTACCTTATTACATAAATGATTCCATAATCATTGATATTGATCACTACTGTGGACTCCACATTGACTGACTTAAATTACAAATCTAGTTTGTATATCATAATGAAGTTTTTCTCTCCACTTTTTCTGTACTCCCCTCTTTAAAAGGAAGACATTTTGAACAACTAAAATGAGAAATTATGTTTTTCTAAGGATTAAGTGACTTTTAAATTTTCCTTTTGTATGACAATATTATATAGTTACTGTGGTTGTCTTTAAGACATATATATATATATATATATATATATATATATATATATATATATATGCTTTAGATAAGCTCAAATATCAAACTTTTACATTATTTCCTTCAATATATTTTTGGTTTATCTGCTTGTATTTTGTTTAACTTATTTTTCATTTAAACAAAGAAGAAATTCATCAGACATGATGTGGTTATTGTAGACATGCATGCATTCATTATAGAATGGTCAAATCAAGATTATTAACTATAGTGCATTCAATGAGAGATGTCCACCATAGGCTTATGTATTTGATCAGGTGGCCTTCACTTACTTGTGGTGTTTGTGAAAGTTATAGAATTTTTAAAAGGAAATAGCTTAGCACTATTTCTAGTGATAGAAATAGACTAGGAAGTATGTTACTGGGGGTGACTTTTCAGTTATCATAGCCTCACACTATTTCCATTTTTTTTCCTGATCTTTATATATGATGTTTAAAGATGTGGTCTCTCGGGCTTCTGTTTTAGCTTTCTGCTGCTATGCTTCCCAAATCATTAATTCTTCACATCTGGAAACCTAAATCAAATTCACTCTTTCTTGAAAAAGCTACAAGTGGCTTTGATACTTTATTATGGTAACAGAAAAAAGAAAATAGCTATTAGTACATTAATATATTCATCACCTTCAATATTTATCTTGCCTTATAGCTATTCTTAAAAGTATGATGCATTATCACTAACTATAATCAAACATTCTGGAAAGGAACAACCGAATTTATTCCTCCCCTCTGTTAATAACAATAAACCCATAAACCAACTTCTGTTTCCCCTGCCCTTATTCTTCTGATTTTCTGATAACTTCTATTATCTCTAGTTTTTGTGATTAAATTTCTTATGTCCCATCTATGAGAGAGATCACATAATACTATCTGTGATATTTAAATATATAAAACACATTACATTTTCTACGCTTCTTCATTTATGTTCTATGGCTCTGAAAAGAAACCAGGACACAACAATTATTAAGAAAAAATGTTTAATTTAGTTCATTATCAGCATGGAGGCAAACATGGAAGAGTGTAGGCAAACATCGTGTTGGAGAAAGAGCTGAGAATTCTACATCTTGATTCAAAGGCAGCAAAAAGTGACTATGTGTCACATTGGGCATCACCTGAGCATGGAAGACCTTAAAGCCCACACCCAGAGTGACACACTTCCTCCAATCACTCCTCCTAATAGTGCCACTTTCTATGCCCAGGCATTCAAACACATGAATCTATTGGGGTCATTCCTATTCAAGCCAACACACCATGTACAAAACAATATGTAGTTATCACTAACATACCTGAAGAGATAATATTATACCATTTAACTAACAATCACCTAGCACAATGTTCAGGATCTGTCAAACTTATAAAAATAAGTGAGTATTGGTTTCATGCTACTCCTAAGGTAAGTATGAAAGACTACAAACTAACTACCAAGTTCTGGAAGGAACGGCAGAGTATCCATGGGAAGTATGAAGGCTCTTACATATGAGAAAGAGATAAAGAAATATGGAGTCTTGGACAAAGTCTCTGACAAGCATTCTATTGGTATGAAGTTCTGACAAGGAGGGAGGAACTTTTGGGTATAATTTATTTTACTCACCCAATAATACTGAGAAGTTACCTGAGATTTTAGACTTTGTTTTGTATGCCCTGTGTCTGAAGCCACTGAAGAAAGTCATAAATAGGCCGTACAGGGAAGAGAACAATTGATGGGGATTCAGTAAACTCTTTCTTGAAACTCAAACAGTTGTTTTCAGAAGAATAGCTAAGAATGGGAAACTAGAGTCTGGAAGTAGGCTCAGAATTAGCAGTGCCACTGGTAGCACTCCAGCAAAGTCAGAAGGGAACAGTGGCCAAAAGATATGGATTTGTTTGTGATTGAGATTTGAGGACACAGCCATTGGAGACTAGAAAGAAAGAATGCTTCTTTGTTAATTCAGTGATTTGAAGACTTTCACTGTGTGGTACAATCATAGAATAAAGAATGAGTATGTTTTAAGACATTAAGATCCCAAATTTTGCAATGTCTTTTTCTTGAAATCAATGACTATTTCATGTATTTTAGCTGCAATGACATTGAGTACTTTATGTCCTATACACTTATACATTATGTAGTACCAGTGTATTCTTGCTCTTAGGACTTATATCTGAAATTCCCCAAAAGAGATCCTAGTTTTTAACCAGAGAGTAAGAAAGGTGAGAGCTTACAGAGTTTCCTCTTTGTTTATTTTGCTATTTTGAATGTATTTTTTAGTTTAAAAGATCTTTAATTTATGTGCATGTGGTACCCATGGAAGCCTAAGAGTGTTTGCATCCTGGGAGCTGTTACAGAGGGTTGTGAGACCACATGTACTGTTAGGGATTGAATGCAGGTCCTCCAGAAGAGCAGCTTCTTTGCTCATCTTACCTGCTTTGCCATCTTGCCAGTTCCTGTTTTGTACATTTTTAAAAGTTCCATTTCTCAAGCATTTTTTCTAGTTGTGGGAAGGTATAAAGTTCCCTTAGAGCCAATCACCATAGCCATGGACATAAGGTAGTAAAGAATAACTTGAAACATCGGCCTTCTGACAATTATTTTCCTATCTGGTATTAGTAATATTTTTTCCTACTTTTTTTCATTTGAATGTTATTCTTGGAAGTTCGAACTTAGTATGTTTTTATTGGAAAATGTACCAGGCTATACTTGCAAGTTTTTCTCCTCCATTACAATCCTCTACAGTAAGACTATCAGACTTTTCAGTGACGCCTCCAAACTGTACATTATTGGTCTTCAATACAGGAGTCAGTGAGATGAAGAGGCATCACAGCACCCAGGAGAGCTGTAGAGAAACGGAATATTTTTTTTATTTGGCAATTTACTTTGGGTTATGTTTAGCACACTGATTTAGGTAGGACAGTGTATACATAAATGTCACGGACTGGAAAAACTTAGCACTTTCCATGGTCAATAAACTGTATTCAATTTAACAAGCTGTTCTGGGGGGTAAAGTCCACATTCTCCAGGTAGAACTAAATACCCTGACAGTAGTCCTATCTAACCTAATATCAATTTTATATAGTGTAAAATAATTGTAACCTTTTAGAAATAATTTTTAAATAGGTGATCTTTCAAATTTAGTTTACGTTTCGAAATTAGGAAGGATCTATCACAAAGCTCTTCCTTATTTTTCTAGACACATAGACACGATCCTTGCCAACAAATACAGTTATTTATTTTCATCCTACTTAAATCATTATAAAAACTACTAAAGACACATAAAAATAGTACCATTCTTTGTAGCAGAAAGGTGGGTAGGTCATATAAATTTGAATGCACTTTAATCTTTGCATATTCTACCTTGCTTAAATCTTTTTTTCTCAGCTTTTTAGAAGATAAACCTTGTTTCAGTTTTTATCCATTCTACTGTTATTTTAGTCTTTTAAAATAGTCATTCTATTATTTCTAGTCTTATATCACTAGAACCAGGGAATATCTATAACAGACTTTTTTATTTTTATTTTTATTTTTATTTTTATTTTTATTTTCCATAAGGTATTATCTATGAGGTTGGCAAAACTCACATGACATCTCTAAAGGTTCTATCAGAATGCTCTGCATATGATTCAGTTCAGTTTCCCAAAGGCATAAATTGTGCTTACTTGGATCAGTTGTTAACATAAGGAAATGATGCTAATGTTTTGGCTTTCATACGGTTTGCAGGTTTCTGAGGTGCGTGACGTAATGTTTTTCATATGACACATATGGTGATCCACAGTGACTCTGTCTCATGTAGCTTCTGCTGGCTTTCTTAAGACTAGATAATCTCAAGTGGTTTAGTTTCAGGTTTAATGCTTTTTTTTTGTTTGTTTTTGTTTTGTTTTTGCTTTTTGGTTTTTTTTTTTTTTTTTTTGATCATCTAGTGAATTTTACTTCAATCCCCATACTTTTCCTTTTCAGACTCTATATTTGGTCTTCTGGTCACCACTCCTTAGCATTGTTCTCTATTTTGTGAGTTATTCTCACTAGTTCTAAGACCTGCTCTTTCAGTACATCTGTAGTAGTTTAAGCTTTTAGTAAATCTGGTATCTGGGCTTCTTCAACCTTAGGTTCTGTTTACTGAATGTGAGCCATAATTCTTTGTTACTGAAAATAAGTGTTTTCACACAATATATTCTGACTAAGGTTTCCCCTCCCCAAGGTCCTCCCTACTTTCCCCCACCCAGTCTCTCTCTTTCTCTCTCTTTCTCTCTCTCCTTTACTCTCTCTCTCAATCTCTCTCTCTCTCTCTCTCTCTCTCTCTCTCTCTCTCTCTCGAATACAAATAGGATTCTAACAACCATAGTGATAATGAAGTAAGATAAGTTAAAAAAAAAAAAAAGACTAACACAAACACAACAAACAGAAAAACAAAAGCCAAAGAAAAAGCACAAGAACAACATACATCTGTTGTGTGACTCAACACATATATTCTGTGATTCTTCATTTATTCATATATGTTAGTATAGCTTGAGAAACAGTCATTTAAAATAATGTAATTTCAGGGCCACAGCAGTTGAATAAACAATGGGGGACTCTTCCCTAAGGAAAACTATTTCTCCCACTTTCAGCAAGCACCTTTACAATCAAAGTCATGTCACCTAACCCAGTAATACTTTTAGAAATGTTTTTATGTATCTATTGAAAAGATCATACAGTTCACATTTATGTATTGTTAATATTATAAATGCAATTAATTTACATTGAATGTTTCTTTTTGTATTTATGAAAAAGCCCATGTTTATTACATATAATATATTTTTGTTGTTGACTCTTGTTATAGAATAGTTTCTTTAGAACTCATCTTTTTTTTTCTGGTCAAGGAATTTCTTTTCCTATAGGTTTATTTTCCTAATATCTGTGGATTTTATATATACTGAGGATTCTTTGTTTTTTTAAATTTTTATATTTTTTATTACGTATTTTCCTCAATTACATTTCCAATGCTATCCCAAAAGTCCCCCATACACTCCCCCCAAATTCCCTACCCACCCATTCCCATTTTTTTGACACTGGCTTTACCCTGTACTGGGGCATATAAAGTTTGTGTGTCCAATGGACCTCTCTTTCCAGTGATGGCCGACTAGGCCATCTTTTGATACATATGCAACTAGAGTCAAGAGCTCCGGGGTACTGGTTAGTTCATAATGTTGTTCCACCTATAGGGTTGCAGATCCCTTTAGCTCCTTGGGTACTTTCTCTAGCTCCTCCATTGGGAGCCCTGTGATCCATCAACTAGCTGACTGTGAGCATCCATTTCTGTGTTTGCTAGGCCCCAGCATAGTCTCACTTGAGACAGCTATATCTGGGTCCTTTCAGCAAAATCTTGCTAGTGTATGCAATGGTGTCAGCGTTTGGAAGCTGATTATGGGGTGGATTCCTGGATATGGCAGTCTCTAGATGGCCCATCCTTTCGTCACAGCTCCAAACTTTGTCTCTGTAACTCCTTCCATGGGTGTTTTGTTCCCAATCCTAAGAAGGGGCACAGTGTCCACACTTTGGTCTTCATTCTTCTTCAGTTTCATGCGTTTAGCAAATTGTATCTTATATCTTGGGTATCCTAAGTTTTGGGCCAATATCCACTTATCAGTGAGTACATATTGTGTGAGTTCCTTTGTGATTGTGTTACCTCACTCAGGATGATGCCCTCCAGGACCATCCATTTGCCTAGGAATTTCATAAATTCATTCTTTTTAATAGCTGAGTAGTACTCCATTGTGTAAATGTACCATATTTTCTGTATTCATTCCTCTGTTGAGGGGCATCTGGGTTCTTTCCAGCTTCTGGCTATTATAAATAAGGCTGCTATGAACATAGTGGAGCATGTGTCCTCCTTACCGGTTGGGACATCTTCTGGATATATGCCTAGGAGAGGTATTGCTGGATCCTCCGGTAGTACTATGTCCAATTTTCTGAGGAACCTCCAGACTGATTTCCAGAGTGGTTGTACAAGCTTGCAATCCCACCAACAATGGAGGAGTGTTCCTCTTTCTCCACATCCTTGCCAGCATCTACTGTCACCTGAATTTTTGATCTTAGCCATTCTGACTGGTGTGAGGTGGAATCTCAGGGTTGTTTTGATTTGCATTTCCCTGATGATTAAGGATGTTGAACATTTTTTCAGGTGCTTCTCTGCCATTTGGTATTCCTCAGGTGAGAATTGTTTGTTCAGTTCTGAGCCCCATTTTTTAATGGGGTTATTTGATTTTCTGGAGTCCACCTTCTTGAGTTCTTTATATATATTGGATATTAATCCCCTATCTGATTTGGGATAGGTAAAGATCCTTTCTCAATCTGTTGGTGGTCTTTTTGTCTTACTGACGGTGTCTTTTGCCTTGCAGAAGCTTTTCAGTTTCATGAGGTCCCATTTGTCAATTCTCAGTCTTACAGCACAAGCCATTGCTGTTCTATTCAGGAATTTTTCTTCAAGGCTTTTCCCCACTTTTTCCTCTATAAGTTTCAGTGTCTCTGGTTTTATGTGTAGTTCCTTGATCTACTTAGACTTGACCTTAGTACAAGGAGATAGGAATGGATTGATTTGCATTCATTTACATGTTAACAAACAGTTGTGCCAGCACCATTTGTTGAAAATGCTGTCTTTCTTCCACTGGATGGTTTTAGCTCCTTTGTGGAAGATCAAGTGACCATATGTGTGTAGGTTCATTTTTGGGTCTTCAAGTCTATGCCATTGGTCTACTTGTCTGTCACTGTACCAGTACCATGCATTTTTTATCACAATTGCTCTGTAGTAAAGCTTTAGGTCAGGCATGGTGATTCGACCAGAGGTTCTTTTATCCTTGAGAAGAGATTTTGCTATCCTAGGTTTTTTGTTATTCCAGATGAATTTGCAGATTGCTCTTTCTAATTTGTTGAAGAATTGAGTTGGAATTTTGATGGGGATTGCATTGAATCTGTAGATTGCTTTTGGCAAGATAGCCATTTTTACAATGTTGATCCTGCCAATCCATGAGCATGGGAGATCTTTCCATCTTCTGAGATCTTTTTTAATTTCTTTCTTCAGAGACTTGAAGTTTATATTATACAGATCTTTCACTTCCCTAGAGTCACGCCAAGATATTTTATATTATTTGTGACTATTGAGAAGGGTGTTGTTTCCCTAATTTCTTTCTCAGCCTGTTTATTCTTTGTGTAGAGAAAGGCCATTGATTTGTTTGAGTTAATTTTATATCCAGCTACTTCACCGAAGCTGTTTTTCAGGTTTAGGAGTTCTCTGGTAGAATTTTTATGGTCACTTATATATACTATTATATCATCTGCAAAAAGTGATATTTTGACTTCATCTTTTCCAATTTGTATCTCCTTGATATCCTTTTGTTGTCGAATTGCTCTGGCTAGGACTTCAAGTACAATGTTGAATAGGTATGGAGAAAGTGGACAGCCTTGTCTAGTCCCTGATTTTAGTGGGATTGCTTCAAGCTTCTCACCATTTACTTTGATGTTGGCTACTGGTTTGCTGTAGATTGCTTTTATCATGGTTAGGTATGGGCCTTGAATTCCTGGTCTTTCCAAGACTTTTATCATGAATGGGTGTTGGATCTTGTCGAATGCTTTTACCACATCTAACGAGATGATCATGTGGTTTTTGTCTTTGAGTTTGTTTATATAATGGATTACGTTGATGGATTTCCGTATATTCAACCATCCCTGCATCCCTGGGATAAAACCTACTGGTCAGGATGGATGATTGCTTTAATATGTTCCTGGATTTGGTTAGTGAGAATTTTATTGAGTATTTTTTGCATCAATATTCATAAGGGAAATTGGTCTGAAGTTCTCTATGTTTGTTGGATCTTTCTGTGGTTTAGGTATCAGAGTAATTGTGGCTTCATAGAATGAGTTGGGTAGTGTTCCTTCTACTTCTATTTTGTGGAATAGTTTGTGCAGAACTGGAATTAGATCTTCTTTGAAGGTCTGGTAGAACTCTGCACTAAACCCATCTGGTCCTGGGCTTTTTTTGGCTGGGAGACTATTAATGACTGCTTCTATTTCTTTAGGGGATATGGGACTGTTCATATCATTAACTTGATCCTGATTTAACTTTGGTACCTGGTATCTGTCTAGAAATTTGTCCATTTCATCCAGGTTTTCCAGTTTTGTTGAGTATAGCCTTTTGTAGAAGGATCTGATGGTGGTTTGGATTTTTTCAGGATCTGTTGTTATGTCTCCCTTTTCATTTCTGATTTTGTTAATTGGGATGTTGTCCTTGTGCCCTCTAATGAGTCTAGCTAAGGGTTTATCTATCTTGTTGATTTTCTCAAAGTACCAACTCCTTGTTTGGTTAATTCTTTGAATAGTTCTTCTTGTTTCCACTTGGTTGATTTCACACCTGAGTTTGATTATTTTCTGCCATCTACTCCTCTTGGGTGAATTTGCTTCCTTTTGTTCTAGAGGTTTTAGATGTGTTGTCAAGCTACTAGTGTGTCCTTTCTACAGTTTCCTTTTGGAGGCTCTCAGAGCTATGAGTTTCCCTCTTAGAAATACTTTCATTGTGTCCCATAGGTTTGGGTATGTTGTGGCTTCATTTTCATTAAACTCTAAAAAGTCTTTAATTTCTTTCTTTATTCCTTCCTTGACCAAGGTATCATTGAGAAGAGTGTTGTTCAGTTTCCATGTGAATGTTGGCTTTCCATTATTTATGTTGTTATTGAAGATCATACTTAGTCCATGGTGGTCTGATAGGATGCATGGGACTATTTCAATATTTTTGTTTCTGTTGAGGCCTGTTTTGTGACCAATTATATGGTCAATTTTGGAGAAGGTCCCGTGAGGTGCTGAGAAGAAGGTATATCCTTTTGTTTTAAGATAAAATGTTCTGTAGATATCTGTTAAGTTCATTTGTTTCATATCTTCTGTTAGTTTCACTGTGTCCCTGTTTAGTTTCTGTTTCCACGATCTGTCCATTGATAAAGTGGTGTGTTTAAGTCTCCCACTATTATTGTGTGAGGTACAATGTATGCTTTGAGCTTTACTAAAGTGTCTTTAATGAATGTGGCTGTCCTTGCATTTGGAGCATAGATATTCAGAATTGAGAGTTCCTCTTGGAGGAATTTACCGTTGATGAGTATGAAGTGTCCCTCCTTGTCTTTTTTGTTAAATTTGGGTTGGAAGTCGATTTTATTCGATATTAGAATGGCTACTCCAGCTTGTTTCTTCAGACTATTTGCTTGGAAAATTGTTTTCCAGTCATTCACTCTGAGGTAGTGTCTGTCTCTTTCCCTGAGATGGGTTTCCTGTAAGCAGCAGAATGTTGGATCCTGTTTGTGTAGCCAGTCTGTTATTCTATGTCTTTTTATTGGGGAATTGAGTCCATTAATATTAAGAGATATTAAGGAAAAGTAATTGTTGCTTCCTTTTATTTTTGTTGTTAGAGTTGGCATTCTGTTCTTGTGGCTGTCTTCTTTTTGGTTTGTTGAGGGATTACTTTCTTGCTTTTTCTAGGGTGTGATTTCTGTGCTTGTATTGTTTTTTTTTCTGTTATTATCCTTTTAAGGGCTGGATTCATGGAAAGATAATGTATGAATTTGGTTTTGTTTTGGAATACCTTGGTTTCTCCATCTATGGTAATTTGGCCAGGTATAGTATCCTGGGCTGGCATTTTTGTTCTCTTAGTGTCTGTATAACATCTGTCCAGGCTCTTCTGGCTTTCATAGACTCTGGTGAAAAGTCTGGTGTAATTCTATTTTTATATTTTTATTTTTTTTTCTATCTGAAACACTTCACTTTTACTTGGTTGTTGGGATTTCTTTTTTTTTTAATTTTTAATATTTTTATTACATATTTTCCTCAATTACATTTCCAATGTTATCCCAAAAGTCCCCCATAGCGCCCCCCACTTCCCTACCCACCCATTCCCATTCTTTTGGCCCTGGCATTCCCCTATATTGGGGCATATAAAGTTTGCAAGTCCAATGGGCCTCTCTTTCCATTGATGGCCGACTAGACCATCTTTCCATACATATGCAGCTAGAGACAAGAGCTCCGGGGTTCTGGTTAGTACATCATGTTGTTCCGACAATAGGGTTGCAGATCCCTTTAGCTCCTTGGGTACTTTCTCTAGCTTCTCCATTGGGAGCCCTGTGATACATCCAATAGCTGACTGTGAACATCCACTCCTGTGTTTGCTAGGCCCCGGCATCGTCTCACAAGAGACAGCTATATTTGGGTCCTTTCAGCAAAATCTTGCTAGTGTATGCAATGGTGTCAGCATTTAGAAGCTGCTAATGGGATGGATCCCTGGATACGGCTGTCTCTAAATGGTCCATCCTTTCATCACAGCTACGAACTTTGTCTCTGTAACTCCTTCCCTGGGTGTTTTGTTCCCAATTCTAAGAAGGGGCACAGTGTCCACACTTTGGTCTTCATTCTTCTTGAGTTTCATGCGTTTAGCAAATTGTATCTTATATCTTGGATATCCTAAGTTTTGGGCTAATATCCACTTATCAGTGAATACATATTGTGTGAGTTCTTTTGTGATTGTGTTACTTCACTCAAGATGATGCCCTCCAGGTCCATCCATTTGGCTAGGAATTTCATAAATTCATTCTTTTTAATAGCTGAGTAGTACTCCATTGTGTAAATGTACCATAATTTCTGTATCCATTCCTCTGTTGAGGGACATCTGGGTTCTTTCCAGCTTCTGGCTATTATAAATAGGGCTGCTATGAACATAGTGGAGCATGTGTCCTTTTTACCGGTTGGGACATCTTCTGGATATATGCCCAGGAGAGGTATTGCTGGATCCTACGGTAGTACTATGTCCAATTTTCTGAGGAACCGCCAGACTGATTTCCAGAGTGGTTGTACAAGCTTGCAATCCCACCAACAATGGAGGAGTGTTCCTCTTTCTCCACATCCTCAACAGCATCTGCTGTCACCTGAATTTTTGATCTTAGCCATTCTGACTGGTGTGAGGTGGAATCTCAGGGTTGTTTTGATTTGCATTTCCCTGATGATTATGGATGTTGAACATTTTTTCAGGTGCTTCTCTGCCATTCGGTATTTCTCAGGTGAGAATTGTTTGTTCAGTTCTGAGCCCCATTTTTTAATGGGGTTATTTGACTTTCTGGAGTCCACCTTCTTGAGTTCTTTATATATATTGGATATTAGTCCCTTATCTGATTTAGGATAGGTGAAGATCCTTTCCCAATCTGTTGGTGGTTTTTTTGTCTTATTGATGGTGTCTTTAGCCTTGCAGAAGCTTTGCAGTTTCATGAGGTCCCACTTGTCAATTCTCGATCTTACAGCACAAGCCATTACTGTTCTATTCAGGAATTTTTCCCCTGTGCCCATATCTTCATGGCTTTTCCCCACTTTCTCCTCTATAAGTTTCAGTGTCTCTGGTTTTATGTGTAGTTCCTTGATCCACTTAGACTTGACCTTAGTGCAAGGAGATAGGAATGGATCGATTCGCATTCTTCTACATGTTAACAACCAGTTGTGCCAGCACCATTTGTTGAAAATGCTGTCTTTCTTCTACTGGATATTTATAGCTCCCTTGTCAAAGATCAAGTGACCTCAGGTGTGTGGGTTCATTTCTGGGTCTTCAATTCTATTCCATTGGTCTATTTGTCTGTCACTATACCAGTACCATGCAGTTTTTATCACAATTGCTCTGTAGTAAAGCTTTAGGTCCGGCATGGTGATTCCACCAGAGGTTCTTTTATCCTTGAGAAGAGTTTTTGCTATCCTAGGTTTTTTGTTATTCCAGATGAATTTGCAGATTGCACTTTCTAATTCCTTGAAGAATTGATTTGGAATTTTGATGGGGATTGCATTGAATCTGTAGATTGCTTTTGGCAAGATAGCCATTTTTACAATGTTGATCCTGCCAATCCATGAGCATGGGAGATCTTTCCATCTTCTGAGATCTTCTATAATTTCTTTCTTCAGAGACTTGAAGTTTTTATTATACAGATCTTTCACTTCCTTAGTTAGAGTCATGCCAAGATATTTTATATTATTTGTGACTATTGAGAAGGGTGTTGTTTCCCTAATTTCTTTCTCAGCCTGTTTATTCTTTGTGTAGAGAAAGGCCATTGATTTGTTTGAGTTAATTTTATATCCAGCTACTTCACCGAAGCTCTTTATCAGGCTTAGGAGTTCTCTGGTGGAATTTTTAGGGTCACTTATATATACTATCATATCATCTGCAAAAAGTGATATTTTGACTTCATCTTTTCCAATTTGTATTCCTTTGATCTCCTTTTGTTGTCGAATTGCTCTGGCTAGGACTTCAAGTACAATGTTGAATAGGTATGGAGAAAGTGGACAGCCTTGTCTAGTCCCTGATTTTAGAGGGATTGCTTCAAGCTTCTCACCATTTACTTTGATGTTGGCTACTGGTTTGCTGTAGATTGTTTTTATCATGTTTAGGTATGGGCCTTGAATTCCTGATCTTTCCAAGACTTTTATCATGAATGGGTGTTGGATCTTGTCAAATGCTTTTTCCACATCTAATGAGATGACCATGTGGTTTTTGTCTTTGAGTTTGTTTATTTACTGGATTACGTTGATGGATTTCCGTATATTGAACCATCCCTGCATGCCTGGGATGAATCCTACTTGGTCAGGATGGATGATTGTTTTGATGTGTTCTTGGATTCGGTTAGCAAGAACTTTATTGAGGATTTTTGCTTCAATATTCATAAGGGATATTGGTCTGAAGTTTTCTATCTTTGTTGGGTCTTTTTGTGGTTTAGGTATCAGAGTAATTGTGGCTTCATAGAATGAGTTGGATAGAGTACCTTCTGTTTCTGTTTTGTGGAATAGTTTGTGAAGAACTGGGATTAGATCTTCTTTGAAGGTCTGATAGAACTCTGCACTAAACCCATCTGGTCCTGGGCTTTTTTTAGTTGGGAGACTATTAATGACTGCTTCTATTTCTTTGGGGGATATAGGGCTGTTTAGATCATTGACCTGATCTTGATTCAACTTTGGTACCTGGTATCTGTCTAGGAACTTCTCCATTTCATCCAGTTTCTCCAGTTTTGTTGAGTATAGCCTTTGGTAGAAGGATCTGATGGTGTTTTGGATGTCTTCAGGATCTGTTGTTATGTCTCCTTTTTCATTTCTGATTTTGTTAATTAGGATGCTTTCCCTGTGCCCTCTAGTGAGTCTGGCTAAGGGTTTATCTATCTTGTTGATTTTCTCAAAGAACCAGCCCCTTGATTGGTTGATTCTTTGAATAGTTTTTCTTGTTTCCACTTGGTTGATTTCACCCCTGAGTTTGATTATTTCCTGCCGTCTACTCCTCTTGGGTGAATTTGCTTCCTTTTGTTCTAGTGCTTTTAGGTGTGTTGTCAAGCTGCTAATGTGTGCTCTCTCTAGTTTCCTTTTGGAGGCACTCAGAGCTATGAGTTTTCCTCTTAGAAATGCTTTCATTGCGTCCCATAAGTTTGGGTATGTTGTGGCTTCATTTTCATTGAACTCTAAAAAGTCCTTAATTTCTTTCTTTATTCCTTCCTTGACCAAGGTATCATTGAGAAGAGTGTTGTTCAGTTTCCACGTGAAGGTTGGCTTTCTATTATTTATTTTGTTATTGAAGATCAGCCTTAGTCCATGGTGATCTGATAGGATGCATGGGACAATTTCAATATTTTTGTATCTGTTGAGGCCTGTTTTGTGACCAATTGTTTGTTCAGTTTTGGAGAAGGTACCATGAGGTGCTGAGAAGAAGGTATATCCTTTTGTTTTAGGATAGAATGTTCTGTAGATATCTGCCAGATCCATTTGATTCATAATTTCTCTTAGTTTCTCTGTGTCCCTGTTTAGTTTCTGTTTCCATGATCTGTCCATTGGTGAAAGTGGTGTGTTGAAGTCTCCCACTATTATTGTATGCGGTGCAATGTGTGCTTTGAGATTTACTAAAGTTTCTTTAATGAATGTGGCTGCCTTTGTATTTGGAGCATAGATATTCAGGATTGATAGTTCCTCTTGGAGGATTTTACCTTTGATGAGTATGAAGTGTCCCTCCCTGTCTTTTTTAATGACTTTGGGTTGGAAGTCAATCTTATCAGATATTAGAATGGATACTCCAGCTTGTTTCTTCATACCATTTGCTGGAAAATTGTTTTCCAGCCTTTCATTCTGAGGTAGTGTCTATCTTTTTCTCTGAGATGAGTTTCCTGTAAGCAGCAAAATGTTGGGTCTTGTTTGTGTAGCCAGTTTGTTAGTCTATGTCTTTTTATCGGGGAGTTGAGTCCATTGATATTAAAAGATATTAAGGAAAAGTAATTGTTGTTTCCTGTTATTTTTGTTGTTAAAGTTGGCATTCTGTTCTTGTGGCTGTCTTCTTTTAGGTTTATTGAGGGATTACCTTCTTGTAGTTTCTAGGGCGTGGTTCTTGTCCTTGTATTTGTTTTTTTCTGTTATTATCCTTTGAAGGGCTGGATTCGTGGAGAGATAATGTGTGAATTTGGTTTTGTCGTGGAATACTTTGGTTTCTCCATCTATGTTAATTGAGAGTTTGGCTGGGTATAGTAGCCTGGGCTGGAATTTGTGTTCTTTTAGTGTCTGTATAACATCCGTCCAGGATCTTCTGGCTTTCATAGTCTCTGGTGAAAAATCTGGTGTAATTCTGATAGGCTTGCCTTTATATGTTACTTGGCCTTTTTCTCTTACTGCTTTTAGTATTCTATCTTTATTTAGAGCATTTGTTGTTCTGATTATTATGTGTCAGGAGGTATTTCTTTTCTGGTCCAGTCTATTTGGAGTTCTGTAGGCTTCTTGTATGTTCATGGGCATCTCTTTCTTTAGGTTTGGGAAGTTTTCTTCTATAATTTTGTTGAAGATGTTTACTGTCCTTTAAGTTGAAAGTCTTCATTCACATCAACTCCTATTATCTGTAGGTTTGGTCTTCTCATTGTGTCCTATATTTCCTGGATGTTTTGAGTTAGGATCCTTTTGCGTTTTTTTATTTTCTTTGATTGTTGTGCTGATGTTCTCTATGGAATCTTCTGCACCTGAGATTCTCTCTTCCATCTCTTGTATTCTGTTGCTGATGCTCGCATCTATGGTTCCAGATTTCTTTCCTAGGGTTTCTACTCCAGCGTTGCCTCATTTTGGGTTTTCTTTATTGTGTCTACTTCCTTTTAAGGTCTAGTATGGTTTTGTTCATTTCCATCACTTGTTTGGATGTGTTTTCCTCTTTTTCTTTAAGGACTTCCACCTGTTTGGTTGTGATTTCCTGTTTTTCTTTAAGGACTTGTAACTCTTTAGCATTGTTCTCCTGTATTTCTTTAAGTGAGTTATTAAAGTCCTTCTTGATGTCCTCTACCATCATCATGAGATATGCTTTTAAATCTGGGTCTAGCTTTTCGGTTGTGTTAGGGTGCCCAGGACTAGGTGGGGTGGGAGTGCTGTGTTCTGACGATGGTGAGTGGTTTTGATTTCTGTTAGTAGGATTCTTATGTTTGCCTATTGCCATCTGGTAATCTCTGGAGCTGTGCAGAATAAACTTCACGTGGTCCTGGAACCAAGATGTCTACTGCTGATGCTCAGGCAAAGCGCTCACGGGCCGGGTGGACCCCTTTCTTCTCTCTGGGAAAGTGGCCGGATGTCTGGGGCCTGTGCTATACTGAGGATTCTTAGTGTGCCAAACTAAAAATATGTGAAGTTAAAAAAAAAATCACTTCTTTGTGCCTTTCAATTATAATAATGATTAAGAAAATTACTGACTTTTTCTCTTAATTTTATTGATATTTCAGCAACATATAGTTCCATAGCTACATGAACTCCATAATTAGACAAGTGATGGGCTTCCATGCAGGAAAGCAGACAATGTGCATGCACAGAAGGAGATAAGTCTAACTGAAGGAGGTATATGACTTTGAGGCACATACAACATGTTCCTACTTTTATGGTTTATGACTTGCAACGAGTGAATTGTTTAAAAGCACTAGGATTCACCAAGGAAAGTGTAAGTTCAGTCCATTCTCTGATGTTGAGACTAAGCAAGCCAGTAGGGATGTAAACCACTAATATTATCTGTGTGAGTTCTGAACCACAACTCTGCTAACGTTATAGCCACTCTTCTGGCTCTCTTCCTAAAAGGCACATGGGATTTGACATCCTCCTTATCATGTATTTTATATCGAAAGAAACATTTTATAATACAAAACACTGTTTTGTCTTTGGATTTTTTTAATATGTTTTTATGTTTTTGACTTTGTGACTGGTAGATGGATATATTCCTAAGGAAAATGTTGTGCAATAAATTATATAATAAAGCCTGTGAGTAGATATTGCAAGCTAATATAATTAATTTCTTTTATCTGTAAGTCCCATAAAATCAAATATACTGTGTGCATACTAAAGCCATGCAGCTTCTTAAATAAGACAGTTTTTCTGAATTACTTAGTTAAAACATGTTTTTTTTCTTTTCTTCATTCTCTTTTCTAAGCATATATTTATTAACATATTGAGCTTCACTTTTTTCTAAAGCCCTCCAATCCCTAACCATTAGACTGCTTGTCTATCAAATGGCTGATGTTCATCCAGTCTAACCTAGCACAGCCTCCTCCCCCCTTCTCCCTCCCTCCCTCAATCTCCTCATCCCCCTCCCCTCCCCCTGTCCATCTCTATCTTTTCTCCTCCTTCCAGAAAGCTGCAGAGATTTAGAATTTACCTCCTTTGGAGATTTTCTTTTATAAACTTTAATATGCATTTTTCTTGGGTTCCGTTTTAAGCCAATCTTTCATTTTTTTTCAGTAACAAAGCTAGGAACCCCAGGAGAAAACCTCAGTTTCCTATGTAATATATGGAGACTCTGCTGATGCTCCCCCAAATTACTAGTAATATATGGTGACCACAAATGGACACCAAAGAAATTTTCCTGAAGACAGAAGAGGTGACAATGATAGAGCTCACTGATACCATTGGACTTAAGGGCGATCACAGACCCCTAGAATTTTCCTGGGCACAGGATTCGGTCACAAACAGCAATTCTCTTCTCTCATGTTTTGTTTTTGTTCCTTTTAAAATTTCATCTTATTGATGAAATAATAATTCTTGATGATATCATGGAAATGGAGGACTCAAAATTCTAATGTGGGCTCCATTAATATATGATGTCTGACTTATTTACTTTGTCACACTAAGGAGACAATATCAGGCTTGATATTGTAGTATTGTTTTATTGATATTGTAGGCTCTTTGGATTTTGATACATTCTTTGTATGAAATGGGAATTTGCTACAACCCAGGAACAAGCCTTGTAGAAACACATGTCCCATCCAGTAAATGCCCAGGTACTTGTCATTGACCAGTGAATGCGACCCTAGCTGGGGCACTTGTGACATTAGGATGGTGATAAGGACTCTGTTTGGGTTTTAATGATTTCTTTTGATGCTTATGTCCCCATATAACTTTTTTTCTCTAGCTGAAAAATAGAATGTTCTTTTCCCAATTTAAACTCCTTAACTCTATACTTGTCTGCTTCCTACCCACGTGCACCCTGTCTGCTTTTGAATTGTTGTGATTTAGGCTAAGACTATTCTGATAACATCTCATCTCATAAACATTTGTTTTCTGCATTTACTATTTTCTTGGCTACCACAACATGGACCCAGGTTAGGTGTGTTGGTTGCAAAGGGCCTTTCCTAATCAAGAAAACATTATTGTTTATCATCTAAGGGTATGTGTAGTGATTTGTATGAGATGGCTCCCATTATATCTATCATTTGAATATTTAGTCTACTTGAGAATGCCATCTGGGAAGGCTTAAGAAGTCTGGCTTTGATGAAAGATGTATGTCACCAAGGCTTCAAAAATGTTTGAAGTTTCAAAAGCCATGTGACATTGCTATTTTACTCCTGTTTCTTGTTCACAGTTCTAGGCATGAACTTTGAGCTGTTCTAGTTATCATCGCTGGCTACTGTTGCTATATTTCCCTGTTGTGATGCTGATGGACTTTGATCCTCCAGGAATTGTAAGTGTAAAATAAATCCTTCATTTTAAAATTTGCCTTGGTTTTGATATATTATCACAGCAAAATAAATAAAATAAACTAAAAAGTGGCTGGTACATAGCTGGGTATAGTAGCCTTGAATCCCAGCACTTTGGAGGCATTGGTTGCTGGATCTCTCTAGTTCTCAGCTAATCTGGTTTACACAGAGAATTTCAGGACAGCCAGAGCTACATAGTGAGAACCCATCTCAAACAAGCAAATATAATTAAATAACAACCAAAACCCTAAAACATAGATTGGTTTCAGAGTGTGAGCTCTCTTGCTGTGAAGAACCTGAGCATGTTGTAGTTTGGAAGAATGTGAAGATTTTAGAATTTTGGACAGAAATGCAGTTGTATGTAGCAGATGGGATTTTCTAGTAGGAGGTTGAAGGCCAATAGTACTTAAATCCAGATTAAATGTAAGGGCCTGGACCAAGAGTTTTCAGTGGAATAATAGCGACTGAGTTACAGCTAGTTCCCTTGATATTTTGGAAAAGAAAGTAGTTGATTCTGCCCTTCTCCTAAGAACTTGCCTAAGGCTACATTTAAAAGTAATGGAAAAATTCTTTGGTGAAAAAAACAGATTTCAAGCCAGCCTACTATTGAGTCTGTTTTGTAGTCATTAGTAATCATTCTTACAAGGGTATACATAGCAAAAGAGCTACATGGCAAAGAGAAATACTAAATGAATAGTTAGACGAGAAAGGAAACATCAGGAAACTTACAGATGCAGCCAAGGCTTGTGCTGAAGCACATGAGGTAATTAGGGAGAGACCTGATATGAAGTAGAATACAAAGAGCAGAGCATCCTCTCTCCTGTGTCTGCTTCAGAGAAATGTTCCTTCAGGAGTCTGCCTCAGCCTTTTACCTGTGTCCACTTTAGGGAAACACTCTGTCATGTGTTTGCCCCAGCAAACACAGTCTAACACAGCTGACACTCCAAAGAACCCTTAAAGTTTCCACTGCAAAAGAACAGTATTGAGTCCATGTTAAAAATACCCAAAGCCATTCCCCAGCCCCAGTTGTGTACTTTTTTTTACAGAAAAACTCCACTTTCTAATATTTCCCTAACCTTCCCACACAGTGCCACCTGCTGAATACACCAAGTGTTTCTACAGATAGTAGATAGGCATTTCTTGTGGAGAGTGGTGGAAGGAGTCTGCCGCCACATAACCTAAGTCATGTTTCTGTTTTTGCATCTGAGAAGGTGTTATAAGACTCTGGGGCCAAATTTCCGTGGAAAATACCAATGTTAAAAATAAAAAAAATATCTCAAAGAACACTCAGAAGTTTATAAGAGGACCTTGAGCTGTTTCCAACAAGACAGTGGGATAGAAATCAACTAGTTAACCTAGCTCTGTGTTAGTAACTGTGGCCCTTAATGTCAGAATGCCCCTTTGTGGTTAAAGGCCCTGGAGATGACAAACAATAGTTCCTCCTGAGTCACCTAAATGGTCTTCCCATGTGCCACTCATTTTCACAAATAAGGGGGTAAATACCTGCTAAGGACCAGCCTCAAACAAAGGGTGTTTGGGAACAGCAAAATCAAATGGCCTAATTTAAATCATGAGTCCAAGCTGGTGGCCTATGTTCTGCTGCAGATGGCTCCATAGACAGCTCTCTATAGATAGCTCTTGTCTCTGTAGTCAGCTCAAGACAGCTTTTCAGATTGCTGTCTCTCTGTGTTCTGCTCTGCTCTAGGCAGCGTTTTCTTGCTATTCTAAAAATCTCTAAGTTGAGAGAGCTATTGTTCTGTTTGAGACACTGTTCTCTGCTAGTGAAAATTCTAAATGCCCTCTGGATAACTCATGGGTTTTCTGACCAAATAACTGCTATTAAAAATTCTTGGATCTTCTGACTATGTCAGAAATCTTGTTAGAAAATTTTTGAAAATAATTCTTGAGTTTTCGGATCAAAATCAGAAAGCTGGAAAGAAAATCTGAAAGAGCTGTTTGATCTTCAGACAGCCTTCTCTGGATAGCTGCTAGAAAATATTCTGAAAGTGCTGTGTCAGCTCTCTAAGTAATTCTTGAGATGTCAGGAATCCTGTTAGGAAGGATTTTAAAGAGCTATGTTCACTCTCCATGGTTTTTCTGCTTAAAATCTGAACTGTTAAGAAAAATTCTTGAAGAACTGTGTTTGCTCTCCAGAAATCTGGAGACAACTCAGCTTTTGCTAGAGGACAATTCTGAAAAAGAACTTATAAAACCCACTGTTTTAGTCAGGGTTTCTATTCCTGCACAAACATCATGACCAAGAAGCAAGTTGGGGAGGAAAGGGTTTATTGGGCTTACACTTCCATTCTGCTGTTCTTCACCAAGGGAAGTCAGGACTGGAACTCAAGCAGGTCAGAAAGCAGGAGCTGATGCAGAGGTCATGGAGGAATGTTCTTTACTGGCTTGCCTCCCCTGGCTTGCTCAGCCTACTCTCTTATAGAACCCAAGACTACCAGCCCAGGGATGGTCCCACCCACAAGGGGCCTTTCCCCCTTGATCACTAATTGAGAAAATGCCTTACAGTTGGATCTCATGAAGGCATTTCCTCAACTGAAGCTCCTTTCTCTGTGATAACTCCAGCTGTGTCAAGTTGACACAAAACTAGCCAGTACACCCACTAACTGTTAGCTGTTAAACAAGAAGGAAAGCTCTATCCAGCAAGGATGTATCCCACTTAGAAAGGAGAACAAAATAATCAAGGGAGGCAGATGGAGGGAGGGAACTGGTTGGTACAGGGGAGGGGGAGAAGAAATGGGGGGGGGATCAGGTATGTGTGGAGACAGAAGCCCAGAGAACCAGGAGAATGAATGGAAATTTGCAGCTTTGGGGGTCGGGAGAAGGGGGCAACCTGTAGAAAGTCCCAGTGACCAGGGATATGACCGGCTCTCAGAACATAACAGAGGTGACCTTACCTGAAATGCTCAATAGTGGGGAGAAGGAACCCAAAGAAAGCACTTCCAGTAGATAGACAGGGTCCCCAGAGATGGATGGGGTCACCAACACATCTTCAATTTTTTTGACCCAGAATTGTTCTGGCCTCAAAGAAATGCTGGGACAGAAAGGGAGCACAGACTGAAGGAAAGGCCATCCAGTGACCAGCCCACCTTGGGATCCATCCTACGGGCAGACACCAACCTTGAAATTATTGTACTTACAGACAAAAGTCTAGAGGTTGTCTTCAGAGAGGCTCTAATAAGAGTCTGACTGAGACAGACACAGATAATTAGAGCCAGCTATTGGACTGAGGTTGGGGACTTGAATGGAAGAGTTAAGGGAAGGATTGAAGGAGCCCAAGAGGGTGGGAGTGAGGCAACCCCATTGGAAGAGCAACAACGTCAACTAACTAACTGGTTGGAGCTCCCTAGGAGCTACCAACCAAAAAGCTTACAAGGTCTGGTCTGAGGTCCCAGGTACATATGCAGCAGAGAACTGCCTTGTCTGGACTCAGTGGGTGAGAATGTGACTAATCTTCTAGAGACTTGATGCTCCAGGAAAGGGGGATGGGGGAAAGGGGAAGCACTCTCTCAGAGGCAAAGGGTAGGAGGAATGGGGTGAAGATGTCTGGGAGGGGGCAACAAGAGGGAAGCAACATTTGGAATGCAAATAAATAAAATCATTAACTAAAAAAAAACAACCCCCCCCCAAAACAACAACAACAAAAACCCTGCAATTGCTTTTTGTCTCATGCAGACCAAAGCCCAGGTTTTTATTTACATATCAGTCCAGTTATTTATTCTAGGTTCCTTGTTGACCAATCCAGGAATTAGCATTCCATGACCTTTGCCCCTTGACTCTTTTTTTTTTTTTTTGGTTTTTCCAGACAGGGTTTCTCTGTGTAGCCCTGGCTGTTCTGGAACTCACTCTGTAGACCAGGCTGGCCTCGAACTCATAAATCCGCCTGCCTCTGCCTCCCGAGTGCTGGGATTAAAGGCGTGCGCCACCACGGCCCCTTGACTCTTAGGAAAAGAATAACAAGTACTCTTTTTTTTCTCATTTTTAACATTGCCAAAGATTCACCCCATAAATATGCCTCCTACACCACAAATATTTGCAAGAACTTGAAATTCCGCAGTGCACAGTCTGCCCTATGGCTACTCTACCTCTGGGATCTCAGCTCCAGTTCATCTCTGCTCTGCTTGCCAGCTTCTACTGAGCAAACTGCCTACATTCTGTGTCACCAAAACCCTAAAAACCCAGGTAATAATCTTATATAAAGTGTGATTGTTATAGTCTAGTTTTCATATAGTGGTAAGAATACATGCTAAAACCAAAGTTTAGATATAATGCTTAATAATAAATTGCTGTTGTTTTAATGTAATAACTACTTTTCTTCCTATATTACAATTGAATCTTTGCCTTTTACTTAGTACCTTGCTAGTCCTACCTCTTGGCATTATTTCTATTAAAGGACATTGACCTTTTTTAGGATATTTTTTTCTTTTGTCAATCTTTTAAAGTGCTTTCTATGTCTTTGACACTTGCACCTCTACCCAAATATCAGGGACCTGATTCTATAGAACAAGATCTGGCACCCTAACTATAAGCTGGATTTCCATTCTGTTTTTTTTTTCTAGAAGTTCCATGGAGACTTAACAATTGTGTAATCATCTATGTAACGTCTGCCACCTTACCGATATATAATTTTTGTAGGCAGTTATTAGGCCTGTCTCATTTTTCATCCCATTGTTTCAAGCAAGTGAAAATAAGTAGAGACGATCTGAATTAAAGCAAGGGTAATAAAAATTTTCACTACATTTGTTGCATATCAAATTTGGCAACTCATATGATATTTTCTAAAGTTATGATGAAATTTATCAAAGTTAGTAAATCTGATTATAACACATAATGAAACTTTTTCACTCTATCAAAAAGAAGACCTCAAGTAGAAACTTAAACTACATTGTAGTAGGATAAAAAATAAAATGTGGTCCTTTCTTTCTCAAGGCAAAGAAGTCCTGACTTAGCTATTGGCTGTTCAGCTGTTTAACTAGTCAAACATGACAGAAAACAATTTACACAACCTTGAGACAGGAGATTTTCCAAGGATAATGACAATGATAACATCCAGACTACAACCAGGATCTCTGAGCACAGAAATCAAAATCTGAATACACAACACACAAAATCATCCTCCATCAGCAAAAGGCACTCTTCTATTTTCTCTATGAATTTTGTGAGTGTATGTAATCATCTTTATTTTCTGAAGCAGAATTAATTTGAATATACAGATCTTTTTTATACCATTCATCTACATCAACACATGCATATATCCTCAGCTGTCAAAATTTACAACATATGTTTAGACTGGTGATGGATACTAAGGTTTTGTTGACCGAGCATCATCATCCAAATGTCAGAGATTATATGCTAAATATATAGTATACACTTGTGATGCTGTGCAGTCTAGACACTTTGACAAATATATGATGACATGTATCCACTATTTCTTCACTATATGTATTTCCATTGTTATCAAACTCTTCTACATTCTACCTATATACCTCTACCTCTGCTGAATCCCTAGCAACCACTGGTCGTTTTTTACTGTCTCTGTAGTTCTATCTTTTTCATTACGTGTAGCTAAACTTGGTACACAAACTGCTTTCATTTGCGTGGTAACATGCACTTAAGTTTCCTTAATGCCTTTTCATCGTTCAAAGATGACTCAGCAGCTCATTTCCTTTCAATACTAAAAAACATCCTATTTTCTGTAGCCTACTCATTCACCCAGGGAAGTATGTTGGTATCCCATTTTCAACACAACAATGTTCATCTCTCTGCTGTCAGTTGTACAGTTGTTATAAGCCATGTACATTGTCTTATAGAGCTCTCAGCGTGGCAATTATAGATATTTAAAACTCTTAGGCTGACAATTCTAACATTCCTAACATACCTGAACCTACTTTCTGATGCTCCTGTTCTCTCTTCAAATTCTTGAGTTGTAGCTTGTAGTGTGTCTCCTAGTGATTTTTTTTTTTGATAGCTAGATGTCATATACTGGTTGAAATGAATTCTGTAACTAGACCAATAGTAATGTATTGCCTTTTGCCTATATTTAAGTGGTGAGAAAGCATCTTGAGATTCCATGACTCACTGTCAATCTTCTAGTGAATGTTAGCTCTGGAAAATGAAATATACACATGTTTCATGGTCCCATTCCTTTTGCAACTTAAAAGTGTCTGGATGTCTGAGCAAACTGAGTTTGGACATTTTCCCTCACACGGAATGCTTAAGCTTTGTATTTTAAAAATGAAAAAGATGGAAAGAAAATAAAAAGAATAAATAGGCAACAAAAATAGTGTGTGGGGTTTTGAGAAATCAATTCTCTTTCTGGTAAGTCATTTTATGTTTTGTTTTGTTTCATTTAAACAATTGGATGTTTTATTGCATTTCAGAGTTACTATTTTGGCTATTTGAGGACTTCCTTCTGGGAGAACATAAACTTAGTCATTGTAGATAGGTAACTGACACAGAAAGAAGAAATGTTTGTACACAGCTCTGAAGAGTGAAGCAGTGATGTATTTGAGTTGGGGGAGGGGGTGTTCCATATAGGAGCAAGGCAATGAGTTACATTCAGGCTCATGAGTAACTCAAGAGGAGCTGCATAACTGGGAAGTAGTTATATTATTGAGTTGTTCTGTTTCTAAACCACTCAAATTGGTCCTGCTTGCCACCTGTTTCCATGTCCTGTGGCTCTACAATTTGGGGAGAGGCTTTTATGGATTTTTGTTTTAATCATTGCTTATTTAATCTAATTTCTTGAATTAAACAGTTTGGGTGCAGAGCATTCTCTGATTGTTATATGTATTTTTGTTGTGGTTTAATCTATTGTGAAATTATTAAGCTCCAATCTATGTATTGAAACATGGATAGTTTCTTTCTATTAAAAGTTGACCTGATGTATAATTTATCACTTTTAGCATGTTAGCTTTGCCCACATTATCTGATTCTTTCCAAGTCATAGGAAAGACTCAGTTGCACAGATATAAGTTTGTCCTGTTTTGCCTTCTTCCATCTTAAGGAAGTGGCTAACTAATGGCCACAACTGTACTGCTTAGATTTTATGCCACACTGACAGCAGCTACGGTCTTCTGAGAAGAGAGTTTATTCATCAGGAGAATATCCTCACCTCACTGTCCTGCAGGCAAGCCTGAGAAGCATTTTCTTTTCTTTTTAAAAAATTTTTATTTATTTATTTTAAACTCCAGATTTCATCCACCCTCCACACCCTGGGTCCACCCTCTGACTGTTCCATACCCCATACCTCCTCCCTGCCCACCTGTTTCCACAAGGATTTTCCCATCCCCAACTCCTGCCCCATCACACCCTTAACTCCCTGTGGCCTCCAGTCTCTTGAGGGTTAGGTGATTGCCTTGGAAAGACCAAGAACATTGAGGGTGAGAGCCCTCATAGGAGATAGCTCTCCTAGGATACATAAAAAAGCACACCGAGCAAACCATGGAAACAAACCATGGAGCAGCATCCTCCTTGACTTTTGCTTTCATTCCTGCCTTCAGGTCCCAGTTTTGAGTTCTTGCCCTGATATCCCTGGATGATGTAAATGAAATACACTCCCTACCCAGCCCTACCCCGCCCCGCCCCGCCCCACCCTGCCCCAGGTTGCTTTTGGTTATGGTGTTTCTTTTCCTGCTCCTCCTCCCTCTTCTTCTTCCTCCTCTGTCTTCTTTTCTTCTTCTTTGTTTTTCTCACATTCTACTTGTTTGGTTTTGAGATTGCATTTCATCCACTGTGGCCATGATCAGTATGAAAAATTAGCTATTTATTGGCAAAATCCAACATCATAAGATAAAACAACACCCATTGCATCAAGACAACACAAAGCAAACCAAAAGAAAGAAAAGGAGAACCAGAAGCAGGCCCAAGAATCAAAAATCTGTTCATTCACACACTCAGGAGTCTCATAAAAATACCAAGCTGAAAGCTGTACTATATACACCAAGTACCTGGTATATACCCATATAACCTGTGCTTGCTGCTTTAGTCTCTGTGAATTCATGAGCCTAGGTAGTTGATTTTAAGGTTTTGCTCTCCTGCAGTCCACTATCCGCTCTAGCTCTTACAATCCTTCTGTCACTTTTTCCTCCAGGTTACCTGAACTCTGAGGAAAGGGATTTTATGAAAACATCCCATTTAAAGCTGTGTTTTCTGTGTATCATTTTCAATCTGCTTCCAGAGCAAGCTTCTCTAATGATGACAGAATAAAGCACTGATGTGTTTCCCCCGGCCTGCTCAGCAAGTGTCAAGTTTGTAGTTTAATTATTATATTTCTTCCTTTTCTCCCTCTAATCTCCTCCATATAACTATCCCCAATTTCCTTTACATTTATTGTCTCTTCCATCAATTTCCATCAACAGGCATATATGTATTTATAAATGTATATTACTAAATATAGCATGTGAGTCAATACAATGCTACTTGTAGATATGTTTTCAGGTAGACTCTTCAGCACCAGCATGCCAACTGATCAAGGATGAAGACTATCATTGTCCTCACACAAGAGAAATTCTTATAGATTGTTGTTGAGCATTATACTGGTTTAATAAGTTGGTAGTTATAGATTATCCTTGGATAATTATGATTTCACTATCACTGATTAATTTTCTAAGACCTCTTATTGAGAAAGTCTTAAGTCCAATTAGAGAGCTGTTGCTTACTACCAAAGTATGTGTGCTACTACTGCACTCATAAGGTCATTTTGACATGCTGTCAACTGATGTGGTTCATCTGCATCATACCAGGATGCTACTGTTGGTTGTCTCTATCCACTGGAAACTTTCATGGCATTTTCTGGCATCTCATGATGGGACATTCAAATTACTTTTAGCTCAGGGCTTCTCAGGGCCATTTTTCTGAAGTAAATGGAACCTTTAGCAGTAGGGTCAATATGTTTTATTACAACAAAACAAACCCTATTAGACAACGTCCCTTTTAATATCCATTTTTAAAAAAACATTCTCTGTCAGTTCAGAAAGTTATACAACAGATAGCACCTCAATATTATTTTTGTAAGAGATTGATATTGACTCAGCAGCTCCATGATCCTAAACTCTCAGCACACAGGAGATTTATTTGCCCCAGAGGAACTCAAGGAGGGGCTAAGGGACAAAGAGAGAAGGCAGAGGATAAGGGAGAAGGGGAACATACCAAAGGAGCATGGGAAGGGGATTTGTCCTGGATGGGACAAAGAACTGCCTCTGGATATAAGGGAGAGAAATGTGACCCATCAGAAAATGGCCCACTTATAAAGGTAAAGGAAGAAACCACAATCAAAAGGGGCTTTTGATTGCTGGGCTTCAATGCTTTGATAGCCAGACCTTGGTAGTCAGCTTCAGGAGGAAGAAGCAGCTCAATAAAAGAATAGACTTTGTTGTCTAGCTTTGTTCAAAGGGAAGTAGGGAACAGGGCCAGACCTGCCAGAGCTATGACTACCATGCCTAAGTTGGCTAAAGGCCTGTCAATTTTTCCTTCAATTCCTTCTTACATGGACAACTTTTTTTCTGAGAGGGCAACAAAGTCTTAAATTTATGTTTTACTAATCACAACAAAGTCCAGAAATCTGATATCTGCCTCACCTATTTACAATCTTGTTCCATATATTCTACTTTATGGAATCTTAGTACATACTCTATTCCATTAGGAGTTTGTGGGTCATGTGTGTTTGTGTATGTGTGTGTGGACCTTGCTGATCAAGAATCTATGCCATTTCATATCTAATAAAGAATGATCTGAAGTGTTTGTACTGGCTGGTTTTGTGTGTCAACTTGACACAGCTGGAGTTATCACAGAGAAAGGAGCTTCAGTTGAGGAAATGCCTCCATGAGATCCAACTGTAAGGCATTTTCTCAATTAGTGATCAAGGGGGAAAGGCCCCTTGTGGGTGGGACCATCCCTGGGCTGGTAGTCTTGGGTTCTATAAGAGAGTAGGCTGAGCAAGCCAGGGGAGGCAAGCCAGTAAAGAACATCCCTCCATGGCCTCTGTATCAGCTCCTGCTCCCTGACCTGTCTGAGTTCCAGTCCTGACTTCCTTTGGTGATGAACAGCAGCATGGAAGTGTAAGCCGAATAAACCCTTTCCTCCCCAACTTGCTTCTTGGTCATGGTGTTTGTGCAGGAATAGAAACCCTGACTAAGACAAATTGGTACCAACAGAGTGGGGTATTCCTGTGACAACCTGACCATGTTTTGGGGAGGACTGTGGAAGGACTTTGGAACTTTGGGCTTGAAGATCCATTCGTTGTTAAGAGCTCTGTCAGATGTTGTGTAGGAGCTTGGAAGATAATGCTGAGAACAGTGCAGAAGATGGAGGCCTGGTTTGTGAAATTTCAGAGGGAAAATTAAAGACTTTCTTCAGGGCCATTGCTGTTTTTATTGTGAAGATTTTGTAGTTCTGGTTAGCTGGGGCTGAAGAATCAGCTGTGATTAACAAGATACCAGAACTACTAAAGCAAAAACTTTGCATTACTGGGACTATTGATGCTGGTTAGCTGGAGCTAAGAAATTAGCGGTGATTAAGAAGAGACCAGTATCATTGAGGTGACATCTTCTGGGAAGTGTTTTCTGAAAGCACAAAGAGGCTGTGTTCCAGAGATAGGCAAGGTTGAACTCCTTCTGCAGCGGGACTTGGTAATGTGTAAGGGTCACCCAGGTGGTACTGGTTTTGAAGGCATGAAGAGGTCATACAGATTAGCTGAGGCTCGGCACTGTGAGAGGCCATGGAAGGCCATTGGTGAAGGTGCAGCCTCAGTTGTAATTGAAGGCCCAGGACTGAAGGGGTCATGCAGTGTTTTGGAGATGCCAGTACCATGAGATGACCACCAAGAGCAGCAGCAGCAGTGGAGTACAGGCATCTGGAGCCCACAGGACGACGTGTGTGCTACAAAGGGCATGGCTGGAGAAGTGACCCAAACCCTTGGAGGAGCCCAGAAGATTGTGAGTTGGATCCCAGATGTTGGATGGTTGGAGATTGATTTTTGCTTTGATTGTGACTGTGCCCTGATATTTTCCCTCTTGAAGGAAGAAACTGTTTTAGTGGAGCCCACAGTTAAGAGACTTTTAATTGTAAAAAGACTTTGGATTTTAAAAGAGATGGATATTTTAAAGAGATTGAAATTTTAAGAATATGTAAAGACTGTGGGACTTTTAAAGTTATTTAGATCTTGGGGATGAATAAGAATGTAAGGGTTGAGGCTTACTAGTGATGTGTTTGTGTGTCAAGTTGACAAGGGGTCAATTGTACTGGCTGGTTTTGTGTGTCAGCTTGACACAGCTGGAGTTATCACAGAGAAAGGAGCTTCCGTTGAGGAAATGCCTCCATGAGATCCAACTGTAAGGCATTTTCTCAATTAGTGATCAAGGGGGAAAGGCCCCTTGTGGGTGGGACCATCCCTGGGCTGGTAGTCTTGGGTTCTATAAGAGAGTAGGCTGAGCAAGCCAGGGGAGGCAAGCCAGTAAAGAACATCCTCCATGGCCTCTGTATCAGCTCCTGCTCCCTGACCTGTCTGAGTTCCAGTCCTGACTTCCTTTGGTGATGAACAGCAGCATGGAAGTGTAAGCCGAATAAACCCTTTCCTCCCCAACTTGCTTCTTGGTCATGGTGTTTGTGCAGGAATAGAAACCCTGACTAAGATAGTGTTCAACAAGGATGTTATACTCTCAGAGAACTTAGCCTTATCTGCATGCCTCATTATTCATTCTGGGTAGCATACAAGCATAACTGTACACAACAACTTAACACATGGAGAAAGGTATCTAGACTCTCCGGAGATATTGTCCAGGATACTCACCTTACACATTGTTCAACCTCAGTTGTATGTCTCATCACCCACAAAGGAAAATACAACCATACATCTTCAATTCATCTTTGCTTACAACATGCCCCAGATTGGGCAACAAATTACATTACCTCGTTTTTCCAGGAGAAACATTTATAAAATCCTAGTAACTTTAGATAGCACACTGGTCAACCAAAGAAAGAACTGTGTCTACATCTAATTTATTGAACTACTGAGCTTACTTGGATTGGTTATAGACATAAGGGTAAGGATTTACTTGCTGGAACATGCTAATTCAAAGGCAGCTGTATGGTTGAAAATTCCATTCTGAGTGACTACTTATGAAATCTATACCCCTGGAGATCATGACATAGATTTCATACAAACTCAGCTGTGATTTTACAAATTTTCCTTTTAGAAACTAGTTAGATAACTTTTCTACCCCAGTAATTTTTTTATAGCTTTTATAACCATAAGGAGGGGCCTATGGGTCATATAAATTTCAGGTGCTTGCTAAAACTTGTATGTTTTTCTTTATCTTCTGATTCTCTAGGAGACTCCAAGGAATAGTTAAATAGAGGCCTGTCTTGTACCAGACAGAAGAGACTATTGTTCTCCTATGGGGAGAGAAAATGCATAAACAAAATATTAATAATAAAAAATATCATAAAAATGAGAGTGTTTGTCTCAGGGTTTTACTGCTGTGAATAGACACCATGACCAAGACAACTCTTATAAAGGACAACATTTAATTGTGGCTTTCTTACAGGTTCAGAAGTTCACTCCATCAAGTAGGAGCATGGCTGCATCCAGTGAGGCATGACTTAAGAAAAGCTGAGAATTCTACATCTTCACTCAAAGGAAGCCAAGAGCAGATTGTCTTTCAGGCAGCTAGAAGGATGGTCCCACCCTCAAAAGTGACACACTTCCTCCTACAAGGGCAAACATCCTAATAGTGTCACCTCCCTGGCCAAGCATGTTCAAATTCTCACAGGGTCTTACAACTGAGTGGGCCTTGAGCAGAGTTTTTTGTAGTTGTTTTGTTTTGTTTTAACTCTCAAGCTTATCTATATTGAGACTCTAAGAACTTGTAGGTTGTAGAACAGAATTTCATAAACTACATATTCTAACAGATTTCTGGGCAGGAATTTTGTTCTGAGAAATGAGTCTCTGGATTTGTCTTTCTTTCTTTCCAGTGTTGTGAACAGTGATTTGTTCTGTGAATTCTATTTTCTAATACATTGTAGTTAAGTTGAATTTTCAGTTTATTCTAACATTTTCTTGTAGGAAGAATGGAATGACTAACCACTTTATATATTGGAATCTAAACTGGAACTCTCTAGAATTTATAATTTTTAAAAACATAAATAGTTTATAGACCTGAATGTTATCATATAAGCAATGCACAATTTTCTGGTATTTTATACAATTCAACACACTTCAACCTCAAAACTTTTTTAAAAAAATCATTTATTTTCATAAATTCTATTTTATAGGAGAGGGGATTTGGTAGTTAAGAAAATTTGCAAAGTCATATAATATACAAGATGATATGGGAATATGAATCAAAGCCATTTATGGCATCTGTACTCTAACCACAAGATTCTGTCCATCACCTCTTCGCCTACATCACCATCCCATCTCCTTTGTCTCCTTTGTAAGGTAATCTGAATTTCTTTCTGAAAATTACTCATTGCAAAGTGGTTAAGTTTTATTTGGAAGAGGTGTCTCTTTCATCCATGGCAGGAACAAAGTTTGTTAGAATTGTTTAGGATGAACATGATGACAAAGCCTGGTCACTCTTGTGACCTGCGATGAAAAACTTCCTTCTTGGAGAGATGCTCATTAAGATGAAGGATATTAGAAGGGAGATGGTATTCTACAAGTGTTAAAATGGAGATAAAACATTCTATCCTACAGGGAAGCTTTTCAGCTCAAGAAGTAAACAATTCAATAGCTACATGAGGTTGCTGAAACTGACCCTGTCATTCCCAAGCAAGAGATAGGCTCACACTAGCCAAGCTGCACAGAAGAATGTTGGAAGACTCCGCTATTGTGGTAGTAGGCTACCAGGTCTGGATAGCTCTGCCTGCTCTTCAGAGAATGGAGGATTTCCTTTCTCAGTGGGGTTTTTCCTTCTCCACTGACTTTATCTGGATAGTGTCTCTAAAACCAGGTGCCTGGCCTTATCTGGAGGATGACAGAGCTTCCTGAAAGTGCTGCATGACTGAACATGTAAGCCCCACTCAGCCTATTCTGCTGTATAATAATTAGATACTGTATTATAACCAATTAACCTTTCCTGCCCATAAAACTCCCAAACCTTAATATACCCTACCCTTGGAGCAATGAAGTAGAGCTGTCTACCTAAAGCTGTCACTCTGAAAGTCCTTTTGTCATATTCACAGCCAACCGAACCTCATGGCTCCTTCTGTCCCCTCTGCCTCGTGGGACAGTGGCCAAGTTCCCCTGAGAAAAGAGAGACTCAGAGAAGAAGAGATAAGCTGGACTGTCTTGAAGAGGCATCAGGCAAACTAAACCCTCCTAAAAAAACATATCTGAGTGGTTGGGGTGCCTGCAAGTTTTGTAGTGTGTTCTAGTTCTAGCTCTCATGACCTCTCGCTGGTTGTGGGATGGGCTTTCAGTAATGCAGCTGGCTTTGAGTCATTTATGTTCCTGAAATTCATGACCTATACTCCCGAATGTAACCAGAACAACATACATGGGATCAGCAAGTTGGACTGTGTTGGTATCCGTACTTTAGTCTCCATTAGTTCTCTGTCTGGGGTAAGTAGACATTTGTTCATGTCTCCTCAAGTATAGTGTCACAGAAAAGTTATACAGGTGTATGAAGGATGTTCTAGGAGACCTTTTGAAAAGCTCTTTTCTGGCTATTGCATATAAAATTTATAGATGCCATCATTTTTTGAATCTTAGTGTGAAACTGAAATTGACATTTGGAAGTGGGGAAGAAACAATACTGAAAGAATATGAGATTCTGAGCTCACCATTGAGGTATTGAATTTAACTAATCCTTGAACCAGAGTTGTGACATTTTGTGAAGAGGTTTTTGACAGTTTCTGTTGAAACTAACTTGATCCTAAAATGCAAAGCAATGGGTACACTGAAAGCAGTTTTCATAAAGTTACCTTCTCTCAAATGTTAGATAAGAAAGGATGTTATCCCTAAAAAGAAATGAAAATCTCTGGACATTTGAAGAAATATTTTGAGGGAAATAAAAATATGTAAATAACACTACATAGTGATCAATAAGAAAGAACTGAAGTCAACTTCTCAATGCTTTGGTCCTAAAATTATAAATGTTATTATCCTTGACACATCAGATAGTTTGCTCTATGTGTCTATTTCATTGTCAACAAAACAGCTAGTAAAAAATACCTCAGGACTACTATAAGAAATAATGAGTGAATAAAATCCATGAGATGTTCTAAGCAGATACCTGAGATGTTATAAGAACTAGATGTATAAATTTTCATTATTTAGAAAAGTGTGGTCATATATCCCTTTAGTCTCACAACTCAGTTAACAGTCATGCAAATCCCTGTGAGTTCAAGGCCAGCCTGGTCTATATATTATGACAATCTCTCAAAAAAAATTTTTTTAATCATAACATTGCCCAACAAGTTTTCTTCAAGAAAATCAAGTTTATACAAGATAAATTCTGTGGGAAGAAATTAGTTCCAGTCATTACACCATTGCAGTCATACATAGCATCTTTCTGTACATAGGTAATTACAAAGGAAATAAATTATATTTATATTAAATAATTCATATACTTTGAAAATAAGTATAAATTTTCAGGTTTTTTAAAATTCTACTTTGCTAATTTTCCACTCTTTTATAGAGAATAAGAACACAAATATATATATGCTAGTATTGAGAATAGGATTTGTGTCAAAACTTTTCAATTATGTTAGGCACACATGTACTTCATTTAATTGATTCTAGAAAATGAATATATTATCTAAATCAATGCACTGTTCTGTTCTTTAGTAATACATGATGATATGAATGAATATTAAATATTAATATAAATTTACCATCCCAACATATTAATTGAATCTTGTATTGTGTAACAAGGATATAAAGTATATTTCTTGTTTATTTACTTATTTTTAAGTCATAGATCCAATTATTCCCTATGATCGGCTTTCCTTACTTTCTTCTCAATAATGACTCTTTGGGGAGCAGTGCTATGGGGAATGAAATTGATCACCCATCTCTGCTGTTGATGTGCTGTTTAACCAAACCAGTGAACCATACACTGTCATCACAGAGGGTATCAAATCAACAGTATGTGCCATGAAGCCTGCACTCCTGTGCACCTAGCAATAATAATATTTTTTTTTAGATCATTAGACAGTCCATGGAACTGCTAAGTAAATTTCAGAGCAAAAATGTTTTGTGTGATTTAAGGTAATCCTTGTGGATGTGAAAGTTGCAAACAGGGCTGCTGAGTACTCAACTCTTTGATTTAGAACCATACATGTAAAAAGGATTTAAGCTATGCTAGAAAGAAGAGTTTTGAGGATCTAACTTCATGGTAATATTTTGAAAAGATTCATGATTTTCAATGGTATTGCTTTTCAAATTGCTTCCTGATGAATGGCAATTTATTGAGCTGTATTTCTTACCTTATTATAAATTTCTTCTTTGATTTGTATCATGCTTTTTAAATTTATGATTTTGAGAAACTATTTAGGAATGATAAATTATGATACTTACTTTACTGAATTATTGCATATCTTCTCACTAAGGCTGACAGATTTTTGAAAGAGGATATCAGTGATGTTTTGTTTTGCTCTCTCTTCTCTGTGGGTGGTCAGATTTTATATGAGAATTGCATCCTGGTTATATCTGCTAGCTGACTTAAACTATTTTTTCCCTCCAGTAAAATATAAAATTTAACTAATTTTTCACAAATATATGAATTTCAGTTTTTTGAAAACTTTATTTTATTAAATCAACTTCTCCTATTTGCTGAGATCTGGTCATTTTTCTCATTTAGTGCACATACAGGTTAGGAGGATGATTTTTTTAAAAAAACGCTATACTTCTCCCAATGATGGCCAAGTAGGCCATCTTCTGCTACATATGCAGCTAGAGACACGAGCTCTACTAGAAAAAACAGCAATAACAACAACAAAACCTTATACTTTCCTTAAACATTAGTACAGCCTTCACATGACAGAAAAATCTCTATCAAAGCCAAATTCCTATACAATACAGGGTTTTTATCTACATATTTCTTAGAATTATCCAAATATTAATAGTGCCTAAACAGTCTACTTGTGAAGAGAATAAAAATAATTCCCAATACATGTTACATTATAAAATTTTAATATTGAATATAATATGAAAAATGTTTTCTTAATATCCTTGGAAAAAATAGAAGCAATTCTTTAGTCTTTATTTGAAAATAACTACAACTTAAAGTAATAACAACAAAATTGTTGATATTTCTCACCTTTAATTGAATAAAAGTAGCTTTTTATATCCTGTATTCTCTGTCAACAATTTATTACTGTTTCCTCTTTTACTTTTTCTTTTCTTTCTTTCTTTTTTTTTTGACAAAGTCTAGTTTTTCTCTTTCCCAAATTGTGTTCTGGTCATAAAAATAATATTTAGAGCATAATAAATAAAAACAAAACAAAATAACATAACCAACAGAAGTAAATCCCTGTAATTCTGTGAGCTTTTGTTTCAGAATGTTATGGGTGATAGTATCCAAACATTTAACAAGTCAAAGATACATGATAGGATAACACATTTATAGGAAGCAATTTATTTTGGTTTCTCTCCTTAAAAAGTGAATTTAGACACAGACAATATTAGTGCTTTTGAAATCACTACAGGCAGAGCCCTTAAAAAACCTTATAGACAGTCTTTTGACTTTATATGTGCATTATCTGAGGCAGCTTAATGAAGGAGGGACTATAAGGAAGAATAATACGCACTTTAATAAATCATATATCCTTGTGCTATTTAAATGTTTCTTCAAGGTTGATTGAAACTTTAACCTCAGTCTCAATAAAAAAAGAAAAGCTTCAAATTTGCCAGACCTTGAATTTTTACAACACTATGTTGAATTATGCAGTGATCAGTCAATTATTCATCTCCCTCAGCCTGAGATAGCTGTGCTTTGAAAAGCATGCAAAAGTGGGGCTACAGAACGTGATGCTGTGTCAACACATTTCACTCAGGATTGCTTACAAGACAAATTTTTGTTTCAACATTGATTCTAGTTTTCTTGATGTTTGCTTCTAATAAGGCACCTGTTACAAATCAATTTCAGTTTGCATGCTTTACTTTCTGATGCAGGAGGATGCTCTGGCAAAATGACATTGCTGCCTTTCCCACAGATTCCCACACCCGTGTGAAAAAGAGAGATCTTTCATATTTCAAGGTAATCGTAACATAAGATGGCAAAACAGACATACTTTTCTCCTAATAGAACAGGCAAGAATTGATGAGCTAGTTCTAAACTCAGAAGAGATTTATTGGGGATAGCTTGGATTTCTAAAATAATTCATCAATAAAATTAATAGAAAGAAGGATGCAAATGGGTAAATGTGCTGACCTCTCATGAATCTCTCAGCAATGGAACATTCTCTTTGGCAAGTAGGATCGAAAGAAGTAACAACCATTCTGACACTTGTCATATCTTAATACCTAGCAAGGAGATTATCTCCCAAGCCTGCATCACATTGTTATATAAAGAAAGAACAATCATTCAATAGGACATTATGGAGTGAATCAAAATATAATTTGTGCTAACTCTTTAAACACTAAGTTTGGCTCAAGGTGGATACTCAAAATTGTTTTCTTCTTTTATCAGGAAGACAGATTTGAGAAGTCACAGACATACAGGGGACAGATATCTGCTTTTGTATAGCAGTAAATTTGAATATGTGGGTGTGTTCTGTCTAAGTCACTGGTGAAAAATTGTGAAAGTTCACTTACCAAAGTTCTTTCAAAATGGAAGGATGCTCTTCTGTTAAGCGTTTATTCTGGTCTCTATAATGACAGCTCTGTCTCCCAGTTTCCATCCCTGTCAATTCCCTACTCAATCTTCCTGGGGTACTTCCAGTATAGTGCAACATTAAGAGAGCCAACATGAATTATGAAATTCAAACCTCACTTGATGTCCTACTTAAAGTCAACCTATCCAGGAAGTTCATAGTTGACAATCAAAGTGTCCCCACATGTTCAAGAAAAGCTGCCTAAGTTAAATTGCAAATATGAACCCCATTGAATTTAGTAGTACTTTATGCCTAAAGTGTTACTGTCAAATAATTTATTAGGTTTAGTTTTTCAAACAATTAAAAGACTTACATTGTCAAAATATTCATGATGACAAAATGATTATTTTTCAGATTAGAAAGAGAAAGGAAATTAAGAAAATTTCCATTATCATCAATATTTTCTTTATTTACATTTCAAATATTTTCCCCTTTCCCGGTTTCCACTCTGGAAACCCCCTATTCCATCCCTCTCCCCCTACTTCTATGAGGGTTCCCCTCACCGCCTCCCTGTGTTGGCATTCCCCTACACAGGGGCATCAAGCCTTCATTGGAGCAAGGAAGGGCCTCTCCTCCCATTGATGCCCTTTGCTAGGCCCATCCTTTGTTACACATGCAGCTGGAGGCATGGATCCTTTGGTTGGTGGTTTAGTTCCTGGGAGCTATAGGGGTCTGGTTGGTTAATATTGTTGTTCTTCCTATGGGGTTGCAAACCCCTTCAGCTCTTTCAATCCTGTCTCTTAACTCCTCCATTGGGGGCCCCATGATCAGTTCAATGGTTGTCTGAGAGCATCTGCCTCGTTATTTGTCAGGCTCTGGCAGAGCTTCTCAGGAGACAGCTATATCAGGCTCCTGTCAGCAAGCACTTCTTGGCATCTGCAATGCTGTCTGTTTTTTTTTTTTTAATTAGATATTTTTCTTTATTTACATTTCAAATGTTATCCCCTTTCCTATTTTCCCCTCCAAAAATTCCTCTATCCTCTCCCCCCTCCTCCTCTCACCCACCCACTCTTGCTTCCTGGCCCTGGCATTCCCCTATACTGGGGCATAGAACCTTCACAGGATCAAGGGCCACTCTTCCCATTGATTACTGACTAGGCCATCCTCTGCTATATATGCATCTAGAGCAGTGAGTCCCACCATGTGTTGACTGTATACGGGATAGATCCCTAGGTGGGGCAGTCTCAGGATGGCCTTTCCTTGGGTCTCTGCTCCACACAATCTCCGTATTTCCTTCCGAGTATTTTGTTCCCCCTTTTAAGAAGGACTGAAGCATCCACATTTAGTACACTTTTATTTTTTGAAGACACAACATTTCTGAAAGTAACTACATTTGATAACTCCATAATATATTTTTAAGCAACCTAATGCTTAGTTTAAGAAGTTGGCTTAGTGCATAAAGTATTTGATGAGTAAGCATGAGGATCTGAAGTCAGATTGCGAGCACACACACAAAACTGGCAATAGTCCTCTGTTACTCTAGTACTACAGTGAAGGCAGAGACAGAAGCATATCTGGGCATGGCTAGCAAGGCAGTTCAGTCAAAAGAGCCATTTCAACTCAGTGAGTCTGTCTCAGGAACTAAGGTGAAAAGCAATTGAATAATATCAATCTCTGACCTCCACATATGCATACAACAGACACATGAATAGGCACACACACATGCACATGACTTGGAAATATATACATATTATAATACATATGAGTTATTAATTATTTTAATTAAAGAACTACAATTGTTACAGAAAGTGTGTCAGACATGATCCATAATCCAATCTAGACAGAAAAGATAATTGGAAGCCACGGACTCTGTGGACTTTGTGTTCTATACGGACGATTGGCTTATAGGGACCATTGATTTCAGTAGTGTAATTCTCTTTTTAGAAATACTGAGTAAAAACCAGTGGGGCATGGATAATAATTCTAGGATCAAATGAATCTGCACTCATGCAACATTAATTTAAAAGAAGACCCTACCTATTATGTTTATTTAAATAACCTTTTGGAATACTTAAAAATGGGGAGAAAATGGATAGCCATTGACCTCATTAACAATACAATATTTACTTGATTTTTTAAAAGATTTATTTATTTTATGTATTTGAGTGCACTATAGCTGTCTTCAGATTCACCAGAAGAGTGTATTGCTCCCATTACAGATGGTTGCAAGACACCATGTGGTTGCTGGGAATTGAATTCAGGACCTTTGGACGAGCAGTCAGTGCTCTTAACCTCTAAGGTATCTCTAGATCCCCATCCCTTTCTTTTATCAAAATTAAAAGAAGTCATGGTGGGTTCTTTCACACTTCTAGGTGATTGATCCCATAGTGTTTGCAGGTTTCAATGGTGACTGGATCAGATCAACTGAGGAATCCAGAGCTCTCTCAGGAGAAAGAAGAAACATGTGGGGTGGTCACAGGAAGCATGGTAACTGAGCATGCAGGTTTAGGGTGAGAGATGTGGACTCACTTTTGTGGTCTATAAACAGCTACCAATGTATGACTGTAGTCAAATGTTAAAAAAGAAAGGAATCTCACTTTATGAATTAAAAAGGATACACAGATTTACCAAAAAAGGTATTTTTTCTACAAAGAAATGAGGACTGGATATAAAATATTTTTTAATAATCCTTAGTATTTGATATGTATTCAAGCATGATTTTTATTGACCTGAAGAGGTCAAAAAAGAGAGTGGAGGTTGAGCATTTTTCAGCAAATTTTCAAACTTCTGAGCAAATCTATAATAATAATAGTGCTGATAATGATAACAATAAATATCTAAATAAATATCATAATTATATAATAATAAATGTTATCATTATTATTTTTCATCTAATATCTACTGCCTTAGGTCTGATTGAAATCAACCTGGCTTTCTTTTCCTGCTTGTTTCACTTTTAGTTTTTGTGCTTTATCAACACCTTCTTGTATAGCTAGCCTGTTTTACCAGAGGTTCTTATTATGTGGGTCACAACACCTTTGGGTAGGAAAATTACAGTTATGAAGTAGCAATGAAAGTAGTTTTATTGTTGTGGTTACCACAACCTGAAGAAGTGTATTAAAGGGTCACAGTATTAGAAAAGTGGAGAACTACTAACTTATAGCATGTGTCTAATATAAGTGTATGGTAACAACAACTTCACATTTCATTTTAATCTCTAAGTGCTTCATTTTACCTTCCCCAAATTTGTCTTTAAAAATATGTATTAGTTTAATCTTTAAATGTATAAACATGTAATCTTTGAATATAACCAAAAAGCAGAGATTATTATGTCTTGGGCTAGACTTGAGTAAGAATTGCCAGGAGGGAAACATGGGATTGATTATGTTAACACTTCAGAGCATTTTCTCATGTGATGCTGAAAAACGATGAACAACTGCAGTAAAATATTAGGTGTTCTTTTTATAATACTACTAATGCACGAGACCCAAAAATGAGCAAAAAATAAAAAAAAAAATTAAAAAAAGAAAAAGAAAGAAAAATACAATTCATTAGAGGAAATAGTTTTACTTTTGCATTTATTTATTAATATTTCCTTTTTTTCCTAAAAGTGAATCAATCTAGTTTTGAAAGGATAAGCACTTGAGAATGCTAAAATAGATTAAAAGATGTGAAGACAGCAAGACACTCGGAAAAAAAAAGGGTAGGAAATTAAAATGAATTTGGAATAGAGGTTACCATAAAATATTCAGTGTCTATAGGCTTATGTAATTGCTAACCACAAGCCACAACTTGTACTGTCAGCTTTGCCCAGCCAAAACAAGGCAAGGAAAGCAAGTATTTGCAGTTTCTACAAATATCTTAAGATTTATAAAAACAAAAACAAACAAACAACAAAACAACAACAAGGCCTATAGAAGAGGAAGTATTTCTATTCCTGTTAGGCAGACTGGAGTTAAACTTCAATGATCTATATGTATATGATACTTAATCACAATTCTTGGGCATGTTTGTAAGAATTTCTATAAAAATAAAATGTGTAATTTTGAATGTAACTTGCAGATATTATAGAAGTTAACATTTTTAACATTGTGCATATAACCATGTAATTTGCAGGTATATATCCAGGTAATTCTAAACGTGGTTGTATAAATTGCAATTCTAATCCTACATATCTCAAAATGTATAGATTTATTTTCCCTAGGAAAACATTTTAGCCTTAGAATGAAATACCACCTTTCCTCTAATCACTCCAGAGGTAATAACATGGTGCTGAGAGAGCTTCTTCTACTAAAACCAGTCCAAGTGATGAGCCCATTATAATTTAGGGTGTGTTCCATCCTTTTGAAAGAGGTAATTCCACATGAGATGACTGTAATAGATACAGTATGCTGTGATGTAGTATACAATAATAGAGTGTAATATACCATTGTATGACTGTGAGCCTCAGAATGACAGTGCTGGGCCAAACGACTTAGGACGATCAATTTGATTTACACATAAGAGTTGATGCAAACCAAGGCACCTGAACATCATGAAATCCATTTAGTTGTACCTGCAGTGATGGAAGCCTAGAAAATAGTCATTTTCTTTCCATCTTTTCTTGCTGTTCAATTTTGGTTGAGTGCCATATAATGTACTGAAATAAACTGTCAACATACACTTCTGCTGTTCATTGGCAAAAAGCATCGCTGCTTTCCAGGTGTTTGACAAAGTGTCTATGGCATCACCACAGAATCTCATAAGTAGCAAATTAGATGTATATCATGCTATAGTGAAAATGCCGCTCTGCTGATAATACTATCCATGTGTACTTTTACATCTATGATTTCGTTTAAATTCAATTCAACACATATTTATTGAGAGACTGATGCCCAAGTGGTATGCTGAGTGCTGGGGATACAAAAATGAATAATACATGGTCCCTGCAATTGAGACAGTCACAATTTCCTGAGCAATGCAGGTGTAAAACAAATAAATTACAATAAAATATGAAAATACTTTCAGATGCAGAAGGAAATGTGCTGTGGGAGCAAAAAGAAGAGATCAAGTAACCAATAGGGAAGTTACTAAACAGGTGTCACGTGACCTGGATTGACCAGGACTAGAGCTTCATCCTATTCCAAGGAGAGACAAAAATCTTAGAATAGAGTTTATTTTTTGAGAAGATTACTTGAGCTTCAATGCCTTGTAATAAAAAATTTAGATATAGATGAGACCACGTGCTAATTATGCATATGTGAATGATTTTTTTCAGATCCTTTCATTGACATCTGTCTCTGGGCCCCTTGAGTATTTGTTTCACTCAAGCTGCCATTTTAGCATGAACTCTATGTTGATACAAACACAGTAGTGAATGATCACACAAGGGCATTTTCCCCTTGTTTCTACACATACTTTATGCCAATGTGATACAAGATATGGGTGTGACCTGCTTGACTTCTATCTTAGTTAGGATTTCTATTGATGTCATGAAAGAACAGGGCCAAAAAAGCAAGGTGTAGATGTGAGGGTTTATTTGGTTTACACTTCTATATAGAGAAGTCAGGACAGGAATAAAACAGAGCAGGAATCTGGAGACATGCGCTGATATAGAGGCCATGGAGGGATGCTGCTTATTGGCTTGCTTCCACTGGCTTGCTCAGCCTGCTTTCTTATAGTAACCTGGATCACCAATCCTGTGACAGTAGGACCCACCATCAGTCACCTTCTCCATCTATCATTTATTAAGAAAATGCCTTAGAGACAAATCTTGTGTAGGCATATTCTCAACTGAGATTTTCTATTTTCAGAGTTCTGGCTTGTGTGTCAAGTCGACCTAAGACCAGCCAGCACAATATATTGGTATCCACAAACTTATAGTACAGGGGAGCCAGCAGGTAAGTTCTTTTACCTCTTTTTCAAAATGGTGCTCATTCATTTATACAGTCTTAAAACACTGTTTGAGGTAATTTATCATTACATCAGAAGAACATTTGCTAGCCATGGGTACCATCAGCTTAATTACAATCCCCTTGTCTTATGACCTCTTGTAATTTGCTTGATTTCTTCATTCTTACTTCCCAATGAATGTATCCCCTGATAGAATAGTGGCATCACCACCTGAAAAATAAATTATATCACAACCAAGAAAGCTGTACTTCTTGAGGTTCAAGCTGATGAAAAGAAATCACTCAATTATTTCAATAGGAAAAATTAACATAAAAATATGAGTTGCTATAGTGACACAGAGTAACAGAGAGCTGGTGAAGTAGAGTGATGCATAGAAATGGTAACTAGCAAATAGAGACAAGTCATTACCCATAGAGTGGGTATGGGAATACACCAAGGATTAGCTGATTAGCTGGGGTTGCTTAAGGCCACATCACTAAAGTAAACAGACACCTGAGACAGCAATGCTTGGTATCTAAGGCCACAGATGCACAGCAGGACCTTGTCAGTGTAAAAGGGTCCATGCTTTAGCCATGAATCCTGTGGAAGATGGACAAGGGAGAAGCCATCTTTACGAACCTCAATGAGCAAGCTAGCCAGGAAGAACTTGTAAAATGTCTATCCACTGCCCTCTACTGATGAAGCATTAGGACCACAGCACAAGGGCCTACTGTCTTAAGGGCTCAAATCCATTTTATCCAAGTAGACAAAAAGATGTTTCACCCCTATGTAGGGTAAATATTAGTGAATTGCATCTGACAGACAAACTAGGACAACATTGCAGAAGAGTGTTACAGAATATCAAGTGATTGGTAAACTGGTCATACTGTTTTAGAAGTGTACAGAGAGATGTGCTTGTGAGATGAAAAGATAGATCAGAGAATCAAAAAGACTGTTCATACATGTGTGCATTTTATAGTTATTCTTTTGTTTTTGACATATTGTATTGTTCAATAAGAAATAATAAAATGATGTGTAACATATATCATAAGGTAAATATTTTTCATAATGTGTCATTCATATTTTGCTAGCATAACGACAATTACAAGAAGATATCACATATTCAAGAATAGTTCTCATCCATTAGAAAAATATATCTACATCGTCAATGTCAAGTCAAAAACACATTCTACGACTCCTGACACGATATAAGGAAGATATAAGACCATCCCGATGTTCTTCTGATTAAAAAATGCAAAATGTGAGTTAAATGCAAAATGTAAGTTAATCTATCAGGAAATAGATACAACAGCACTGATGGACAGTGATCAAAATACCTTACTTTTAAGTAAGTGAAAAAGATGTGAGTAAACTGAACTCACTAATTATATATTTAACATTGTCAAATAACATAGTCAAGAAAAATCATTTAGCTCAATGGGGAATTTCTAATATGGGATCATATACAAGGCAATATTATTTCGATTTTAATTTTAGTTGTAATTGTAATTAATATTTTTATTTTTGAGAATTTTATAAATGTATATACTATATGTTGTTCATATTACTCTACTCTTCAGTCTTTCTAATGCCTCCACTCCTCTTCCCAAAATATCTTCCTCCCAGCTTCATGTTCTCTTCATTTTTATCATAGTATATTGTGCCTGATTAATGCTGTCCCTGTGCACGTGACTGATCTATTTTTGAGGGAATCAAACTATCATTGGTCACATCCATAAAGAAAATGACTCTCCTTCCCGTTTCAGCCACCAACTGCCATTAGCTTCTCAGCTAGGAAGAGAGCGTTATGAGGCCTTACTTGATCTGTGCTGGAATTTTGACAGGCTTGGTTTTGTGCATGTAACTACATCTACCATAAATTCATGAGTGCAATGGCTATATCATGATTAGAAGACAGCATTTCCCAGCACTGTTTTATATCCTCCGGGTCTTACATGGTTTCTGTAGATTTATCCTTGATGCTCCCTGAGTCTTTGGGGGAAAGGTTCTATAGATGATGATGCCCAATTTAAGCCTGTACTCACAGTCACTTTAATCGGTTGTCCTGTTGCCTAGTGGAAAAATGCTCCTTTGATTAAGACTGAGGTCAGACCTATGAATAAAAATAAAAATATGCAGAGAACAGTCTGGCTGCAGGATTATTTATCAAAATAAGAGTATTAGAACCCTACCCAGGGCTTATGAGCTCCCGATCATGGGCTTTTAACTAGATTTAAAGCATCAAGTTTGGAGGCTGCGTCTGGCTTCCACTCTCACAGCCATTGCTGTACATTGAGCTCCATAGAGACAGCCCTGGGGCAAGTGAGAGCCGGACCAGCACTGGGCGACTCAGTGCCTCGTGGAGGAAAATCAACTAAATATGGGCAAAGGAGAGCCTAAGAAGCAGAGAGGCAAAATGTCTTCATATGCATTCTTTGTGCAAATCTGCCCGGAGGAGCACAAGAAGAAGCACCCGTATGCTTCTGGCAACTACTCAGAGTTCTCCAAGAAGTGCTCAGAGAGGTGGAAGACCATGTCTGCTAAAGAAAAGGGGAAATTTGAAGATATGGCAAAGGCTGACAAGGCTCGTTATGAAAAAGAAATGAAAACCTACATCCCCCAAAAGGGGAGACCAAAAAGAATTCAAGGACCCCAATGCATCCAAGAGGCCTCCTTCGGCCTTCTTGTTCTGTTCTGAGTACTGCCCCAAAATCAAAGGCGAGCATCCTAGCTTATCCATTGGTGATAGTGTAAAGAAACTAGGAGAGATGTGGAACAACACTGCAGCAGATGACAAGCAGCCCTATGAGAAGAAAGCTGCCAAGCAGATGGAGAAGTATGAAAAGGAAGGATATTGCTGCCTACAGAGCTAAAGGAAAACCTGATGCAGCGAAAAAGGGGGTGGTCAGGGCTGAAAAGAGCAAAAAAAGAAGGAAGAGGAAGATGAGGAGGAGGAGGAAGAGGAAGATGAAGAAGCAGATGATGATGAATAAGTTGGTTTAGCGCAGTTTCTTTTTCTTGTCTATAAAGCATTTAACCCACTTGTACACAGCTCATTTCTTTTAAAGAAAAAAATTGAAATGTAAGGCTGTGTAAGATTTGTTTTTAAACTGCACACTGTCTTTTTTTGTATAGTTAACACACTACCAAATGTGTCTTTAAATAGCCCTGTCCTCGTGTTATTTTCAATAGCCACTAACCTTGCCTGGTACAGTCTGGGGGTTGTATATTGGCATGGAAATTTAAAGCAGGTTCTTGTTGGTGCACAGCAAAAAATATTTATATATGGGGACAGTAGTTTGTTTTTTGTTTTGTTGTTGTTGTTTGTTTGTTTTTATTTTGTTTTTATTTTTGGGTTTTATTTTTTTCATCTTCAGTTGTCTCTGATGCAGCTTATATGAGGATAATTGTTCTGTTAATTGAATACCACTCTGTAATTGCAAAAATAAATAAATAGATAAAATTGTGGCTGTTTGTTGACATTCAGAATGCTTCTATATAAATATGATTATATATATATAAGTAAATATGATTATATATATATACATATATATATATATATAAAAGCATCAAATTTGAAATTTCTCTTTTGGGGTAAGCCCTGGAGCCATGACATCATTCCGCCATACACATCCCACCTTGAAACTCAGTCTTATAGAATTCCGAGTCCAGTGCTAATTAAGACCATTGGCAATTTTACTCTTGCAGTGGCCTGCACAGCACTATTTACAACTAAAGTTTGTGGTGTCGTCATCATGAAGGGCTTAGCATCCTAATTTATGGGTGCCACTGAAGAACAACAACCAACAACAACAGCTTGCATTTTTGAGGTTGAGGGACTTCTGTGACCCCCTTAATCAATAACTTGTAGGAAGGCATCAAATCTGGCCCTGAGGTTTTCTGTTTAATAACCACTTTCTTTTGTGAATATCATAGTCCATCCATGTAGTGTACTTCTATTCAAACTCCTTAGTGTATAATTAGCTTACAAATAGTGGGTCTCTATAAGGCTTTACCCTGCATCCTTAACTTGTTAACCCACTACCTACACACTGGTCATATGTTTCTTCTTGCTTTGGTACTCATTAAACCTTTAACTCCCAGTGTTTTGTTCTCTTTTTTCATATCATATGTGTTCTATCAATCCTTCAAATACATTAATTAATACTCATTTCAACTAGGGTCTAAATAGATATGTTTAAGATTCTAACATTTTATATAATGAAAATAACAATCTTTTCATCTGGTACTTCAAAATATATTCTATAAAATTGTTGTCTGTAGTTGCTATATCCTAGGCAATAGCATATCAGAACTTCTTAATTTTATTTAATTCAAATTTAGAAATCACTAAGTAGCGTCTTCCCACTCATTTCTACATATATTCTTCTACATATACTCTTCTTTTCACTGCCTCTAGTGACCAGCATTTTATCCTCAACTACTTTGAGATGGGCATTTTTATGTTCGCTCTATAGATGTAAGAATGTGATACATGCCATTTTAGCTGTGGCTTACTTAGCTTCACAGAATGATCTCTAGTCCCATAAATTTGTCACAGTGGTAGAATTTCTTTCTATGTTAATAGGTAAAACATACATCATGATTATGTTGACGGGTGGTATGGCTACATAAATAGTGTGTGTTTTTCTAGCTTTCTGAGAAACTTCCACACAATTCCTCATAGTACATGTGCCAGGTTCCACACATATCAGCAGTAAATGAGTATGTCGTCTCTCCCTATGCATATTAGCATTTGCCATCTTTTTTTTTTTATCTTGCCTATATTGTCTAGGGTAAGATGAAAGTAACCAAGCACTATCTGATTGGACTTGAGGCCCACTTCACAACATAGAACCAATATCTGGCTCAGTTATTACACCAAGGACTTCTGGCCAGATGTGTCATAGGCCATTATTCTATACTACTATTCTAATGAGATAATAGTCATAAACTTATGTGTAACAGCTTTTCATTACATCATAGATTACTGCATCTTGATAACAAACTCATAAAAAGATTTTTATGCAATAGATAAAATTAACAGACACTCAACACTTAGTCAACACACAGAGTATAAGTGATTTGGAGTGCTCAGCACTAAGTGGGACACATATTACACAACACCTCCTTAAGGATCATTGGGATAAAAAAGGGAAAGAATGACTGTAAGAGCTGGGATGGTGGATGACCACAAGGAAACAGTATTCCTGGTATAAAAGAAGGCAACTGACATAGAAAAACTCACAGAACTGAGACAAAATGAACAATACCTGAATACTCTCAAGCCAGAAAAAAATCAAACCATGGAATGGGGAGTTGGTCACAAAGTCTCAACTCTAGGAAGAGCTACTGATAATTGACAACTGCTAGGAAAGTGAAAGGTTACTTTCTTTAAGGATTTGGTCCCTAAAATGTATAAGATTCTACAGTAAATATACACATACTTAAGAGTATAAATGCAGTCCTAATATGACTTGATGGACTTAAGAACAAATATAGATACAAAGTTGGGTGACTAGGAAAGAGGATTAACCTAAAAGTAGATTGAGGAAGGAGATAAGATCAAAATACAATGAACTTAATTTCCAAAGAATTAATGCAGATGAGTATATCCGTATATAGATGAACAAAGTGATGTGTGATTAATAGGTAGATAGATAAATAGATGATAGATATATCGATAGATAGATATATGGATGAATAGATAGAATTTTCTTTAGTCATTTAGCAGTTGACTTGAGGTTTTCCTCTTCTTCTCTAGACTTAGATATATCAGACTTAAACTGGTGATCCTGCAATACCTCTCCTGGGTATATATCCAGAAGATATTCCGACTGGTAAGAAGGACACATGCTCCACTATGTTCATAGCAGCCTTATTTATAATAGCCAGAAGCTGGAAAGAACCCAGATGCCCCTCAACAGAGGAATGGATACAGAAAATGTGGTACATTTACACAATGGAGTACTATTCTGCTATTAAAAAGAATGAATTTATGAAATTCCTAGGCAAATGGATGGACCTGGAGGGCATCAACCTAAGTGAGGTATCCCAATCACAAAAGAACTCACATGATATGTACTCACTGATAAGTGGATATTAGCCCAGAAACTTAGAATACCCAAGATACAAGATACAATTTGCAAAACACATGAAACTCAAGAAGAACGAAGACTCAAGTGGACACTTTGCCCCTTCGTGGAATTTGGAACAAAACACCCATGAAATGAGTTACAGACACAAAATGAGTTTTACATGAAGCCCTTGGTATCAGCTAAGTCAGAAAATGGCAGATGACTGTCATGTCTCTCATTCAGCAAGATGTAGAATACTGTCCAGTATATTTACAACTATGTAAGCAAGAAGGTATGTGTGGAATATAACCATGTCTCAACTCCAAACAGAATCTAGAAAAGTAAAGAGAAATAACAGAGACCTCTGAGTGTCATCTAAAATTGTATCCAATTTAGTAACACTGGTGTTCAGAGTTTTAGAATTAATACTAATATGGAAGTCCAGTTTGTCGACATAAATGTAATTTTGATCATATCTGATATTCCTATGGTGCTTAATTAAGAACAGATACCCAAGGAATTATCACAGGAGAAGACAAAGAGCAAACTGCTAACAGAAATGACGAAATTAAACTCTAGAGATTAGTCCATAATATTGTACTGATGATAATTTTGTTATCTCAAAAAATTATGCTAAATGTATGCAAAATGTTAATACAAGGGGGAGTTTAAGTGAGGGAAGTAGTACTTCTGAAATTTCCGTTTATTGTAAAGCTAACCAAAATTTGGACGTGTTGTTTTAATTAAAATTGGATTCATCTGCCCTACTATGTACCTACTAAATCACAGAACTCCAGTCAGTGAACAGATCATGAAAGTGAACATCCAGCTAATTTCCCAACAATTTCTTGTGCATGAAGCTTGAAGAATGACTTACCAGAGTCTCCTGTATGGGTCTTGCAAGATTGTAACTACTGCAAAATAGATGAAAAATAGGATGTTACAGAAGGAAGTTCTAGGGAGAGATGTCAGTGTCATGGTCTGCTTCCCCACACTGCAGCTAATGTAGAATGTTGTCACGACAGGTTGTTTACAGCTCATCTTCCTTGAGCTAATGCCAGCTTGATTGGAAAACAGCCTGCTACAACTCTAGACTACAGATTTTGCATTGTCAGATTTCATTTGCTACTTTGTTAAAAAAAAAAAACTTATTGATAGTTGTATATAAAAGTGAAATCTACTTTTTAGTTTGATATGGGGGCTGAAAATATGACTAAAGGATTCCATATTTGGAAAATACATGTTGGTATTTTTCAAAGTGGGATCCAAATCAATCAGAAGTGTAATGTTTAGCACTGCTGATACGTCAGTCATTTGCCTGAATGGTGTGCTGTTCATGCTGTTAAATGAATGTTTCATTTCCCAGCAGAGTGATCTGCTGTCCATCCTTATAATATGGGACATTGTTGCCAGGCCATTTACATCAACACTGCTCCCTTACAATGGGCCTGTTTCATTGGGCTACACAAATTGAGAGATGCTTTTACATAAACTGAAAAAGAACATTTTAACATGCAGCTTGCGATTAATCAGAGAGTGTGACAACAAGAAGATGCATCAGAATATAAGAGGAGTATTATGGACACCAACTTTAATAATGTATAGTATACATTTAAACAACCTTATTTGGAAAAGATCCATATTGACTCTATGCATCAAATGGGTGATTTAGTGGAGCTTTTTCTCATGCGTTATGATTATGTGACTAGAACCAGGAAATAGCATTTGTATTTTCAATCATCTAATGAGTTCAGTCCTAAAACGTACATCTTTTAAAGTGCACTTTTTGGAGATATATTTATGTAAATGTGTGTGAGCTTTTGCAGATAGATTCAGAGACTGTCTTGGTTTTGTTTTTTTTTTCTCTCTTAAGGATATTAAGTGATTTTGTGTAAATTACCTTCCTTTTTAAAAAACATATATTAAACAAAATAAGCAACAAATCTATAGATTGAAAGAACTGTGATTTTCCTATTATTCCCTCATTGCTGCTGAATAGGAACCAATCTCACAAGCTAGTAAACACCATCCAGATATATGATAGGAAATCAAAATTCTCTGAAAAAGAAGAGAATTTGTCAGTATTTTTTCACTCATACATAAATAGATATATATATTAAATACAATGATTTTAAGAGATTGGTTCCTTTAAATTTTTTTGATCCACTAATGCATCAGTTTTCTAAATGTATAGAAAACTATCCAGAATTTGCCCAAGTGTGTAGACATGGCTAAGAAGCTTGCTGTGAAAGTGAGAGCTTTAACAAACCCTTATTATTCAGGTAGTTAAAAAGCAAGCTAAATAGCAGCACCGAGCTGTAAATACTCAGAGCTGACAGAGAAGTGGTTATGACAGCTTTCACATTATCTTATTGCAGAATCAAGGCGGGAGTCGCAGCTGGCTCATATGTCAAAATGTGTCAGGACTTAAATGGTAAAACAGGAGTGCAACAGCAATTGGCTTTTCAATCAATAACACGATCGATATATTTCACAGATATTTTCCCATATCTAAATTACTCTGCAGAGATGAGGGACCCTGACTGAGTGTTTATAAATCAATAAAACACATAGCTAAAGGACATCTGTTCCACTTCTTTTGCTTCAAGGTGCTGTTTGCCTTTTCTTCCAGCTCTCCCCTTATTTAAGTAAGTACGTTTGAGGACAAACAGTCATTGTGAGCACACAAATAAGCTCACTTGCTGCATTCTGTGTCCATGATGTTCTTTAAAGAAAAAAATAATTTTGTGTCTGATCATTCAACTACGGGTAAGGACAGCTTTTCTTAGCTTTGAATGATTTCTCTGACTGATTAATAAAGCAGCTTTCAAATTTCAACTAGTACGTGCAACAAAATCTTCAAATAAATTATATTAAGTACCACTTCCAGACTTGTAAGTTAAAATAAAAGCTTAGGACTCATTTCTCCTCATGCAACAATATTCTTGCTGAGAAGTATAGATCATATTTGTGCAGATACACCATGAGTAGGAAAACTGCTGTCCTTTATAAATTTATCTCCCTAACAGAATGATATGGTACGGGCAAAAAAATAAACAAACAAACACCACTAAAATTAAATGCAAAACTGTAATGCAGACATAATTTTAGTTCCAGCCTACATACAACATGTGATACACTATGTAGAACAGCTTAACAAAAGCTCTGGTATTGTGGGTTAAAACTCTTCTATCCGATCACAAGCTTCTACAGCACAAAGTAAGATTATGTTTCATACTGTCGATATTTCCTTTTAAAAAACAGAAGGTTGCCTTATGTTACAAGTGGAATGCAAATTGAGTACATCAATCAGTACACTGTTCTCTAAGCTTCTTTTGCAGTAAAAATACTTCCCTAGTGTCTTTCTCGAGAACACATGGAATTGAGGTGAAAAAGAAAGATCAATACTATGTGAATCTGGAACATGAATGGAGCAGCAATCTAGAGGTTGCTCCTGTGCCATCATAGCCTCAGTTCCTTTCTTCTTTCCCCTCATTTCACAACTGAGGTGGAAAACATGAATGTACAACTAACAATGGTTTATTCCCAACCTCAAGGCCCGAGTGACTGGTTTGCTTATCAAGTTGACAGTGTCTTCATGATTGCAGTTAGACTTTTATTCTTTCTGTCATTGTTATCTTCTGACATACAATTATCTTTGCACCAATAATTAGTTAATTAGAATGTAGTTTCCTTAGTCAGATCCTGCCCTTACTTTAAGCCTCATCTCATGAACCTTGCCTCTTACATCTCAACTGTGTTGGACTTTATTCTCTTTATTCTCTTCCTTGAATATTCTTTGTTAAGTCAATACTCCATCATTTTCCTTTTTTATATATTATACATTTTTATTGGATATTTTCTTTATTTGCATTTCAAATGTTATCCTTTTTCCTGGTTTCCTTCCTGGAAACCCCTATCCCATTCCCCCTCCCCTGTTTCTATGAAGGTGTTCCATCACCCACCCACTCCTGCCTCCCCGCCCTCTCATTCCTCTACACTGGGGCATCAAGCCTCCACAGGACCAAGGGCTTCTCCTTCCACGGATGCCTGACAAGGGCATCCTCTGCTATATATGCAGCTGGAGCCATGGGTCCCCTCATGTATACTCCTTGGTTGGTGATTTAGTTCCTGGGAGCTCTGGGGGTTCTGGTTGGTTGATATTGTTGTTCTTCCTATGGAGTTGCAAACTTCTTCAGCTCCTTCAGTCCTTTCTCTAACTCCTCGTTGGGAACCTAGTGCTCAGTCCAATGGTTGGCTACAAGCATCTGCCTCTGTATATGTCAAGCTCTGGCAGAGCCTCTCAGGGGTCAGCTGTATCAGGTTCCTGTCAGCATACACTTCATGGCAAGGTCTACTTAGAAATCCATTCCTATTGTGATGCTCTCAAAACATATAAATATAAATTTTATTCTCTCAAATATAAATCTATTTGGTAGAGAGACTCACAATTCAGGTGGGTCTTCCCACCTCAATTAACATGTTACAGATAACCCCACACACATATGTCTAGAATCTTTTTGGTGATTCTGGATTTTTGTCAAGATGACAATCAATATTAAATGTCACACCATTCTTGATCTATTGGGAGCGCTTTAGACAAACAAGTTTTGGTGAAGTTGGTCCATTCCAGAATTGAATTATGACTTAAGTAGTATTCTGTATTATAACCGCTAGGTAATCAGCAATATTTTAGAATGTTAATATCTCTTTAGACCACTCCCTCTTTCAACAAGGATTTTTTTTTTTCTTGAAAGGATAGAGTCACAACATCTGACAATTATTCCTTTATCAGCATCTTTATCTTTAGGATCCTGAAACATGTATGTATATCTTTTTCTCTATTGGAAAATGGTTTACTTCTGTTCCAATACTAGATGTGTACATATTGTAAGTGAAAGCAATAAAAGGCAGGTTTTACAAAGTTTGTGGTCATGGTCTATGAACTAATGCTGGAGACACTATCACTTTTTTAATTCAGAATGATCATGAACTGGTCCTTCCACCCACCCAGATGCCCTAGCTTGCACCGTTTTCCTAAAATAATACAGCCATCAGGCTTGGTGAGTTTTATTTACTGCAATATGAAAAGTGTTTTCCTTTATGGAAAACACTCAGAAATTACTGGAGTAGAGCACAGCAGACACAGCATTAACACAGAATTTGTAGTGTTGTTATTATTGAATTATAATTATTAAAACTTAACAGGCTTTTAGAGATAATAGATCATTAATTTGTAATCTTGCTTTGGAAATACAATTGAAATTAGTCAAGTTCTGGTTATATGTTGCTGTAAGATAGGGTAATGACTGAACAGGACCAAGAGTTTACCTTCCTGAAATGCTTATGTTTCAGTTGCTTTCTTTATTAAGTTTAAAATCAAATACAGCCATACTTTACATTACTACATTTTCTGACAGAACATATTTATATATTTTGGCACTCTACTAAATGCATATGTGCAAAACAGGAGCCAAACTCAGCATTGAGAGCTAGTGTGCAGGAATAGGCTTTCTGAAAATTCTGGAATGTTTTAAGCCAAAACATGGAAAGTATAGCAGCATTGACAGGCAGAGAGCAGTCATTTCTGGGTAAAAGATCTTTAGGGGGTATCACCATCCCTGACCTCAAGCTGTACTATAGAGCAATAGTAATGAAAACAGCAAGGCACTGCTATAGGAATAGACATGTTGAACAATGGATTTGAATCAAAGATACTGAAATAAACCCACACACCCATGTATGCCTAATATTTGACAAAACTATACAGTGGGAAAAAAGAAAGCATATTCTACAAATGGTGCTGTTCTAACTGAATGTTTGCATGTAGAAGACAAAGTTTGGAGCTGTGACAAAAGGATAGACCATCTAGAGACTGCCATATCCAGGGATCCACCCCATAATCAGCTTCCAATCGCTGACACCATTGCATACACTAGCAAGATTTTGCTGAAAGGACCCAGATATAGCTGTCTCTTGTGAAACTATGTCAGGGCCTTGTAAACACAGAAGTGGATGCTCACAGTCAGCTATTGGATGGATCACAGGGCTCCCAATGGAGGAGCTAGAGAAAGTACCCAAGGAGCTAAAGGGATCTGCAACGGGATAGGTGGAACAACATTATGAACTAACCAGTATCCCGGAGCTCTTGACTCTAGCTGCATATGTATCAAAAGATGGCCTAATCAGCCATCACTGAGGCCCATTGGACACACAAACTTTATATGCCCCAGTACAGGGGAATGCCAGGGCTAAAAAAATGGGAATGGGTGGGTAGGGAAGTGGGGGGGAGGGTATGGGGGACTTTTGGGATAGCATTGGAAATGTAATTGAGGAAAATACGTAATAAAAATATTAAAAATTAAAAAAGAAGAAAGTTAAATCAGCTTATTAACAGATTTTCAAGAATTATCAAACCATAAATGTTACATTTGATTCCTCAAATGTTCATCGACACAAAGTAAATACAAGTGCAATGGCTTCTCTTTCCAGTCAACCATAATTTTTAGGTTTAAAAACACAAAGCAAACAAACAAAGATGGCAATCATCTTGCAACAAGTGGTCTCAAATTCCAACAAAACTTAGGTTGTTACAAAATACCAACTGACAACAAAATTGAAGAAAGTTTGTAAAATGTCTTTTAGGTACTAAGGATATAGTCATTGTTAATGTGTATATGTGTATGACAGTTAACAAAAGATATACAGTTGCTATTATAGCTTTTATGTGTTCATGATATCTTAATCAAATTGATTATAGGCTTTGTTCATCACTATTCTTGTCTTTGCATGTGTGAGTTCCTTTGTGATTGTGTTACCTCACTCAGGCCTTTCTCTACAAAAAGAATAAAGAGGCTGAGAAAGAAATTAGGGAAACAACACCCTTCTCAATAGTCACAAATAATATAAAATATCTTGGCATGACTCTAACTAAGGAAGTGAAAGATCTGGATAATAAAAAATTCAAGTCTCTGAAGAAAGAAATTAAAGAGATCTCAGAAGATGGAAAGATCTCCCATGCTCATGGACTGGCAGGATCAACATTGTAAAAATGGCTATCTTGTCAAAAGCAATCTACAGATTCAATGCAATCCCCATCAAAATTCCAACTCAATTCTTCAACGAATTAGAAAGAGCAATCTGCAAATTCATCTGGAATAACAAAAAACCTAGGATAGCAAAAACTCTTCTCAAGGATAAAAGAACCTCTGTGGAATCACCATTCCTGACCTAAAGCTTTACTACAGAGCAATTGTGATAAAAACTGCATGGTACTGGTACAGTGACAGACAAGTAGACCAATGGAATAGAATTGAAGACCCAGAAATGAAGCCACACACCTATGGTCACTTGATCTTTGACAAGGGAGCTAAAACCATCCAGTGGAAGAAAGACAGCATTTTCAACAAATGGTGCTGGCACAACTGGTTGTTATCATGTAGAAAAATGCGAATTGAGCCATTCCTATCTCCTTGTACTAAGGTCAAAACTAAGTGGATCAAGGAACTTCACATAAAACCAGAGACACTGAAACTTATAGAGGAAAAAGTGGTGAAAAGCCTTGAATATATGGGCACAGGGGACAAATTCCTGAATAGAACAGCAATGGCTTGTGTTGTAAGATCGAGAATTGACAAATGGGACCTCATGAAACTGCAAAGCTTCTACAATGCAAAAGGCACTGTCAATAAGACAAAAAGACCACCATCAGATTGGGAAAGGATCTTTACCTATCCTAAATCAGATAGGGGACTAATATCCAATATATATAAAGAACTCAAGAAGGTGGACTCCAGAAAATCAAATAACCCCATTAAAAAATGGGGCTCAGAACTGAACAAAGAATTCTCACCTGAGGAATACTGAATGGCAGAGAAGCACCTGAAAAAATGTTCAACATCCTTAATCATCAGGGAAATGCAAATCAAAACAACCCTGAGATTCCACCTCACATCAGTCAGAATGGCTAAGATCAAAAATTCAGGTGACAGCAGATGCTGGCAAGGATATGGAGAAAGAGGAACACTGCTCCATTGTTGGTGGGATTGCAAGCTTATACAACCAGTCTGGAAATCAGTCTGGAGGTTCCTTAGAAAATTGGACATAGTACTACAGGAAGATCCAGCAATACCTCTCCTGGGCATATATCCAGAAGATGTCCCAAACGATAAGTAGGACACATGCTCCACTATGTTCATATCAGCCTTATTTATAATTGCCAGAAGCTGGAAAAACCCAGATGCCCCTCAACAGAAGAATGGATACAGAAAATGTGGTACATTTACAAAATGGAGTACTACTCAACTATTAAAAAGAATGAATTCATGTAATTCCTAGTCAAATGGATGAACATTCTTCTTTCTAACTTAGAAACAATCCATTTAAGAGTTCTCTTATGTCAAGAGTGGAGGAATATCTATGTAAAGTGGCAAAGCCATGTACCAAACACCATGTCTATGGGCATCTTGTCTATCTTTTCTGTTTTCCAAATTTGTGTGTTGAACCATAAATATTTAAAAGTCACTTGAAGTCATGATCTCGTCCCTTGCTAGTTCTTACCATGGTCAAAGAAGCATCCTGAATTAGATATGCATTTCTTTCTTTAATATGCTAAACTATTTTTACAAAATTAAGCATCTTTGTGTTTTAGTATACAAAACATGTATTATTAGATCATATGTCTCTTGCTTTTCTTACATTACAAAAATTTTACAGATTTATATCACCTTTAAAAAATATTATTTATGACACTGTCTGATGTCTATTTTCATAGATCACAATTTATCGGTTCACTTTTCTATTATTTATTTATGCACACTAAGATATTTTCCTAAAAGATGGCACATTTATTTGCACAGGCCTTTTTTTTTCTACTTTTTTTCTGAGTCTTTTTTTTTTAATTAGGTAATTTCCTCAATTACATTTCCAATACTGTCCAAAAAGTCCCCAATACACTCCCCCCCCAGTCCCCCACCCACCCACCCCCACCCCTTGGCCCTGGCATTCCCCTGTACTGGGGCATATAAATTTGGCAAGTCCAATGGGCCTCTCTTTCCAGTGATGGCCTACTAGGCCATCTTTTGATACAAATGCAGCTAGAGACAAGAGCTCTGGGGCACTGGTTAGTTCATAATAATGATCCACCTATGGGGTTGCAGTTCCCTTTAGCTCCTTGGGTACTTTCTCTAGCTCCTCCATTGGGGGCCCTGTGATCCATCCAATAGCTGACTGTGAGCATCCACTTCTGTGTTTGCTAGGCCCTGGCATTGTCTCACAAGAGACAGCTATATCTGGGTCCTTTCAGCAAAATCTTGCTAGTGTATGCAATGGTGTCAGCGTTTGGAAGCTGAATATGGGATGGATCCCTGGATATGGCAGTCTTTAGATGGACCATCCTTTCTTCACAGCTCCAAACTTTATCTCTGTAACTCTTTCCATGGGTGTTTTGTTCCCAATTCCAAGAAGGGGCTCAGTGTCCACACTTTGGTCTTCGTTCTTCTTGAGTTTCATGCGTTTAACAAATTGTATCTTATATCTTGGCTATCCTAAGTTTTTGGGCTAATATCCACTTATCAGTGAGTACATATTGTGTGAGTTCCTTTGTGAATATGTTACCTCACTCAGAATGATGCCCTTCAGATCCATCCATTTGCCTAGGAATTTCATAAATTCATTCCTTTTAATAGCTGAGTAGTACTCCATTGTGTAAATGTATCACATTTTCTGTATCCATTCCTCTGTTGAGAGGCATCTGGGTTCTTTCCAGCTTCTGGCTATTATAAATAAGACTGCTATGAACATAGTGGAGCATGTGTCCTTCTTACCGGTTGGAACATCTTCTGGATATATGCCCAGGTATTGCTGGATCCTCTCGTAGTATTATGTCCAATTTTCTGAGGAACCTCCAAACTGATTTCCAGAGTGGTTGTACCAGCTTGCTATCCCACCAACAATGAAGGAATGTTCCCCTTTCTCCACATCCTCGCCAGCATCTGCTGTCACCTGAATTTTTGATCTTAGCCATTCTGACTGGTGTGAGGTGGAATCTCAGGGTTGTTTTGATTTGCATTTCTCTGATGATTAAGGATGTTGAACATTTTTTCAGGTGGCACAGGCCTTTTTGTACATGTGTTAATATTCATTGACATATATGACTAAGAATGGAATTGTCAAATTTATGTATTTCAATACCACATATTTCTAAATGGTTTTGTTATAAGTCTTACATATAGTACTTGTAAAACTGAATTTTCTACACATTCTAAACAATTCCTGATGTTTTTCCTTTAGCCTTTATGTATACTTTAAGTGTTCTGCCTATCTGTAAGTGATATTTGTACATGATTATTAATCTTTGATGTGGTTTATACTACAAATGAAGTTTCAGTCATTGCTTGATTTTCCTTGGGAAACCATGAACAAATATATTGTAAGCTCACTTAGGCCATTAACAACAGATCAAAGAAATTATTCTACCTAAGTCTAATATTGTCAAACAATAAGTTCATTGGCCTTTCAGGACCACAGGTAACACCAAGGTAGCCGTTTTACCCAAAAGCTTACCCTAATGCAGGTATCTGGATCAGCAGAACTCCTGGTACCACTTGTCTGTATCTTTATAGAAATCTATCCCTGCCCAATAAGTGCTACTGCTCTAGTTTATATATAGTTTATATATAGTTTATATATAGTTTATATATAGTTTATATATAGTTTATATATAGTTTATATATCGTTTATATATAGTTTATATATCGTTTATATATCGTTTATATATAGTTTATATATCGTTTATATATCGTTTATATATCGTTTATATATAGTTTATATATCGTTTATATATCGTTTATATATAGTTTATATATCGTTTATATATAGTTTATATATAGTTTATATATCGTTTATATATCGTTTATATATAGTTTATATATAGTTTATATATAGTTTATATATAGTTTATATATAGTTTATATATAGTTTATATATAGTTTATATATAGTTTATATATAGTTTATATATAGTTTATATATAGTTTATATATAGTTTATATAACCTCTTAGAGGGAACCCAACTATTTTGAATATCTGAGTCTCTTCAGTGGCCTAGGATTGGTAACTTCGGGAGATTTCTGAGTCTTAGGAGTCTTTGTCCCAGTGACAACTTTTTCTTTAATTCCGATTAAATACAATGTTTCAGGTTTCAGTTATTGTGTTAGTTCATTGTGATGGTTCTCTTTGATTTCTTTAAAATTATTAATTTTGAAACTATAATATATTTACATCATTTTCTCCTTCAATTTCATCCCTCCAAACCCTCCCATGCAACCTTGTTTTAATCTCTCATTTGTGGCCTCTTTTTTTAATTTAAGTTTTTGTTACATATATATGTATACTTATACATGTGTGTGCATATGTGTGTGCATGTGTGCATATGTTTAAAATATGTTCATACAACCTTAGTCACTCTGTATAATGTTATTTATATGCGTATATTCTCAGGACTGACCTCTTTTTATTGGATAAACAATAGGGGTTCTCTTCCCTAAGGAAGACTATGAGAATATGAGGTCATAGGTTAATGCCCATTCCCAGCTGATACATCTCCAACACAATTTCAAGGATCATTGTGGTAGAGGAAGTGTTAAGATTATAGTGCCAGTACATATATAGTAGAGGACTGTCTTGTCCTGCCTCAGCAGGAGAGGGTACACATAGTCTTACAGACACTTGATGTGACAGGGTGGGAAAATACTCAAGGGGCACCAAAAACATCTTTAAAAAAACATAGAAGAAAATTTCTCTAATGTAAAGACAGAAATGGCCATAAAATTACAAGAAGCTCACTGAACACCAAAAAGATTGGTCCAGAAAAAAAATCCTCTTGTCACATAATAATCAAGACATCAAATGTACAGAACAAAGAAAGAATATGAAAAACTGTAACGTAAAAAGGTCAAGTAATATATAAAGGCAGACCTATCAGAATTACACAGACTTTTCAACAGAGATGCTAAAAGCCAGAAGCTCGTGAACAGATGTCTTGCAAACCCTAATAGACCACAGATGCCAGCCCAGGCCATTGTACCTAGCAAAACTCTCAATTATTATAGACGGAGAAACCAATCTATTCCATAACAAAACTAAATTTGTACAATATCTTACTACTAATCCAGTTCTATGAGATATTTGAAGTAAAACTCTAACACAAGAACAGTAAATACATCCAAGAAAACACAATAAATTAATCATCTCACAACAAACCCAAAAGAAGAGAATCACACATACACATAATACTACCTCCAACAACAAAAATAACAGGAACTAGCAATCATTGTTCTTTAGTATATCTCAACATCAACAGACAGAATTCCCAAATAAAAAGACACAGGCTAACAGACTGGATATGCTTAAACAGGACACAGCATTTTTTTTGCTACTAGAAACAAACCTCAGAAACAAAGTCAGACACTACCTAGAAGTAAACATCTGGAAAATAGTTTTCCAAGCAAATGGTCTCAAGAAATAAGCTGGACTTCCCATTCTAATATCCAGTAAAATAGACTTTCAACCAAAAGTAATCAAAAGTGATGAGGAAAAATCCTCCAAGGAAGGATTCATCAAAGGAAAAATCCACCAAGATGAAGTCTCAAATCGGAACAGCTGGCCCTGAGGATATTACTGTGGGAGAGCTGGCCATGGTCATCTCCAATGTGGGGACAGATACCTTCCTCCCACTTTACTCCTTGACACCTGCATCAGGAGGAAGACCTGGACCTGGAGTTGTAAAAGCGGGAGAACTGACCCTCTTCATCCCCAGTGGCTACAGCCCTCAGGAGAATGGGTCCTGCTCCTCACCTGGGCAGCAGGGTAAAGTTGGGCCTGGGCCTGGTTGTGTGTGTGTGGGGGGAGAGGGGGGAGATTGGTGAGCTGCAATTAAACTTTTTAAAAATTCAGATTAGAATAGCATTTGTGTTTTAAAAATATTTCTGTACCTAAAAATAATGTTATTTTTATTAGCACTGTGTATGAGATGTTATAGTGTCAATATTGTTAATTGGGAAAATTTTAACTTTTTAATATGTAATTTTTATTAATATATCTCACATTCCATATGAAAGTTTTATTAGATTTTAATTCAATTAGTTGATTTTAATTTTGTTATATACGTTGAATTATATTATATTATATGACAGGTTTGTGTTTAAGATTTAAGGAGGGCACTCAGAAGGTTTCCTTTATAAAAGAGAGTTATTAGAAGATGTATTAATGCCTTAGACAATTGAATGGCAGTGCAGCAAAGGCCCTGAAGAGAGAGAGCAGGCCCACATATACAGCAGAAGACCTCATGAGAAGAGATGTGGGAAGGAGATGGAAACAGTCGCTTTGTGACTCGCCATTGGCCTTGCTGAGTGTAACCAAGGAGTCCTCAGGTAAAGAAGGGCATGTGATTGTTAAGCATCTCTCCTCGCCCGCCATTTCTGTGAGGCGGTGTAGTAGTGAAGACAAAATCTAGAGAATTAAGGTGCTTTAGTTCTGTAGATGTAAATATCTGCAGTAATTGGAATTACAACAATTCAAGCAAAGTGGGGGAGCTTTTCAAATAGCTTAGCAACTAGGTCCTGCCAATATAAATTATTTAAACTCTTCATTAATTGGAGATACACATCTTATACACTGAAGTGTTATGACAATAAGATGTTTACTAAAGTCTGATGTTTTAAATTTAAATTAGCTGAATTAGCTGATTATAAACATTCCTAAATATATGTTTTTAGGCTTACATGTAACATTTTGTGGTTTATGCTCTATCATAACTCTAATAAATAAGTTGCTGCTTGATTGATTTTAGAGATTCACTTACATAATATCTAGTATTTCTTATTAATTTTTTAATTTTTAACTTATGCACATATATATTTATAAGATTTGCCTTTTTGTTTCTTTGTATTCTTTTTAATGCTTCAAATTGTGTTTTTCTCTGGTTTATTCAATGTGGTGGTTTGAATAGGATTGGCCCCCATAAATCCATGTGTTTGAATGTTTGGACTACTTGGTCACTTGATGTTTGACAAGGGATCAAAAACCATCCAGTGGAAAAAGGACAGCATTTTCAACAAATGGTACTGGCACAACTGGCGGTTAGCATGTAGAAGAATGCGAATTGATCCATTCCTATCTCCTTGTACTAAGGTCAAATATAACTGGATTAAGGAACTCCACATAAAACCAGAGACACTGAAACTTATAGAGGAGAAAGGAGGGAAAAGTCTCGAAGATATGGGTACAGGGGAAAAATTGCTGAATAGAACAGCAATGTCCTGTTCTGTAAGATCGAGAATCAACAAATGCGACCTCATAAAATTGCAAGCTTCTGTAAGGCAAAAGGCACCGTCAATAAGATAAAAAGACCACCAACAGATTGGGAAAGTATCTTTACCTATCCTAAATCAGATAGGGGACTAATATCCAATATATATAAAGAACTCAAGAAGGTGGACTCCAGAAAATCAAATAACCCCATTAAAAAATGGGGCTCAGAGCTAAACAAAGAATTCTCACCTGAAGAATACCGAATGGCTGAGAAGCACCTGAAAAAATGTTCAACATCCTTAATCATCAGGGAAATGCAAATCAAAACAACCCTGAGATTCCACCTCACACCAGTCAGAATTGCTAAGATCAAAAATTCAGGTGACAGCAGATGCTGTGGAGAAAGATGAACACTCCTCCATTGTTGGTGGGATTGCAAGCTTGTACAACCACTCTGGAAATCAGTCTGGTGGTTCCTTAGAAAATTGGACATAGTACTACCGGAGGATCCAGCAATACCTCTCCTGTGCATATATCCAAAAGATGTCCCAACCAGTAAGAAGGACACATGCTCCACTATGTTCATAGCAGCCTTATTTATAATAGCCAGAAGCTGGAAAGAACCCAGATGTCCCTCAACAGAGGAATGGATACAGAAAATGTGGTACATTTACACAATGGAGTACTACTCAGCTATTAAAAAGAATGAATTTATGAAATTCCTAGGCAAATGGATGGACCTGGAGGGCATCATCCTGAGTGAGGTAACCCAATCACAAAAGAACTCACACAATATGTACTCACTAATAAGTGGATATTAGCCCAGAAACTTAGAATACCCAGAATATAAGATAGAATTTGCTAAACACATGAGACTTAAGAAGAACGAAGACCAAAGTGTGGACACTATGCCCCTTCTTAGAATTGGGAACAAAACACCCATGGAAGGAGTTACAGAGACTAAGTTTGGGGCTGAGACAAAAGGATGGACCATCTAGAGACTTCCATATCTGGGGATCCATCCCATAATCAGCCTCCAAACACTGACACCATTGCATACAGTAGCAAGATTTTGCTGAAAGGACCCAGATATAGCTCTCTCTTGTGAGACTATGCCAGGGCCTAGCAAACAAAGAAGTGGATGCTCACAGTCATCTATTGGATGGATCACAGGTCCCCCAATGGAGGAGCTAGAGAAAGTAACCAAGGAGCTAAAGGGATCTGCAACCCTATAGGAGGAAGAACAATATGAATTACCCAGTACCCCCTCAGAGCTCATGTCTCTAGCTGCATATGTAGCAGAAGATGGCCTAGTGGGCCATCAGTGGAAAGAGAGGCCCATTGGTCGTGCAAACTTTATCTGCCTCAATACAGGGGAACACCAGGGCCAAGAAGTGGAAGTGGATGAGTGGGGGAAGGGTAGGGGGGCAGGTGGGGGACTTTCGGGATAGCATTTGAAATGTAAATGAAATAAACACCTAATAAAAATAATAATAAAAGAAAACCTCTATATATCAATGTGGAAGCAGCTGGTGGTTGAAGAGTATACAAGGAATAGAGTATTGGCAAATCTACCAGCCTCACCAATTCCAACTATTTGTTATTAGGTTAGAAAAATACTGTATGTGGTTAATTAACTTTATGTGTAAACAAACATATTATCATTGTTCTTTCATTTTGTAAATACTACCAGCACATACTAAAAGGTTCTGCAGATATTTCTGTAATAAACATATATTCTAAAACAGATAAATTGTAAGAACATGTTCATTTAAAACATATTTATTTTGCTATGTGTGGACACTAGACTTACCAGTACATGGCCATTCAGTATGTTTTCAGTCACTTGTAATAAACTGGATAAAAATAACATTTCCTAAAGTGATTGTATTTCAGAACCCTCAGCAGGTATCAACTTCATAAGGTCTATTGGAACTTAGCAGAAATGAGAAGTCGGAGACCAGAAAATGCTATCCCTTCTGAGCAAAGCTTCAAAGAATAACAGCTTAAATCCTCCCAGATACAATATTATAATCCTGTAAAATTAAAAGGCAAGAGAAAAAAATTTGTGCTAATATAGACATCATGGTTATATCAACCAAATCATTATGAACTGCTTGGAGAGAAACTAAACACAGAATCTGTTAAGTTTAACTCCAAAGTAAAACTTTATGTGTAATCATATGTATGGCAGTCATATCTCAAAAATAGTTATAAAATATTACTAACATTACTACAAATTATCAGGGTAAACTATCACTAAAGCCACAATTAAACAATGGACAAATAAAATTGTTTTCAAATAAATATTAATGAGAATTGAAGAAAATATTCTTATGACCTAAATCTCTCACACATATGTATATACTTAATATAATATATAATTATATAACTATATACAAAGTGGTGATTTGAAAGAGAATAGGGTCATAAGTTTAAATTCTTGGGACACCAGTTGGTGGAACTGTTTGTAAAAGGTTGGGGATGTGGCTTCTTGGAGCATTGGAAGAGGTACATCACTGGGGCAAAGTTTGAGGTTTCAAAAGTATACTTCATTTTCTCTCTCTCTCTCTCTCTCTCTCTCTCTCTCTCCCTCTCTCTCTCTCTCTCTCTCTCTCTCTTTCTCTCTCTTTCTCTCTCTCTCTCTGCCATAAGGTTGTGCCTCAAGTTTCCTCAGGCCCAATATCTGCCTACCTTTTGCCAAGTTCTTCACCATGATGGTCATGGATTCTACCCTCTGAAACTATAAGCCTTCAATAAGATCTTTCTTCTCTAAGTTGCCTTGGTTTTCATTTTCATTTGGAAATGAAACTGGTTTTCATTTTCAAGTGGTTATCAGTTGGAGTTAGCTTCTTGATTAGGTGTGTGTGGTGTGTGTGTGTGTGTGTGTGTGTGTGTGTGTGTGTGTGTGTACCTTTCTTCTCAGCTCTAGGACCCCATCGGGGACAGATGAATGCAAGCTGTGAGCATGATGCCCCAGTCTCTGAGTTTACATCTTCTCAGGCACACTGTGTTTAGAAGACCCTGTTTTGTTTTGTTTTGTTTTTATATCCTTCATCAATCTTCCTCTTCTTCCACAGGGTTATTTGCGCCTTGGAAGGAGGGATTTAATGGAAACATCTCATTTAGGGCTGAATGTTCCAAGGTATCTTACTCTCTGAGCATTGTCTAGCAGTGTGCCTGTATTCATTCCCAGCTGCTGCAAGAGGAACTTTTCTTTTCTTTTTTTTTTTATTATTAGGTATTTATTTCATTTACATTTCCAATGCTATCCCAAAAGTTCCCCACACCCTCCCACACCCACTCCCCCACCCACCCACTCCCACCTCTTGGCCCTGGCATTCCCCTGTTCTGAGGTATATAAAGTCTGCAGGACCAACGGGCCTCTCTTTCCACTGATGGCTGACTAGGCCATCTTCTGATACATATGCAGCTAGAGGCAAGAGCTCTGGGGTATTGGTTAGTTCATAATGTTGTTCCACCTATAGGGTTGTAGATCCCCCCAGCTCCCTGGGTACTTCCTCCAGTTCCTCCATTGGGGGCCCTGTGATCCATCCAATAGTTGAATGTGAGCATCCACTTCTGTGTTTGTTAGGCCCCGGCATAGTCTCACAAGAGACAGCTATATCAGGGTCCTTTCAGCAAAATCTTGCTAGTGTATTCAATGGTGTCAGCATTTGGAGGCTGATTATGGGATGGATCCCTGGGTATGGCAGCCTCTAGATGGTCCATCCTTTCGTCTGAGCTCCAAACTCTGTCTCTGTAGCTAAGAGGAGCTTATCTGATGGTGGCTGAGCAAGGCACTGATCTCTGACTTAGTTAAATGATAGGAGTCATTTTATTGCTAGTTTCCTTTAGCATAACAGTAGTATATGTGTTCTACTGGCCTTGGCCTCCCTGTTGGGCATGAATTTCCTCCCATGGAGTGGGTCTTAAATTGGTACTAGAAACCCAGCTATGAACCCTTCCATCTGCAAAGACAACATTCTTGCAGGATGCAATGGTCCAATAGCAGCACAATACTTGTGGGAGCAACCAACCAAGATCAGATTTTCACTCTTTTGTAAACCAAACTTGATTTAAGGTAGACTCCTCTTGGGGTAGCCTTTACCAGTCTTTAGATGAGTAAGCAGGCATATTGAAAGGTAAGGTCACTAGGAGAGGAAAAGACTAACGACCCCCCCGACCCCCCCCCCTACCTGCTGCCATCAGGAGCAATGAAAGTTGAGAGTCCCTGTCAGGTGAAAGAAGCTGAGCTGCAAAGAAGTCTCTCCACTGAGAAAAGCTTCAGAGACTCTGACACTAGATCAGCTGCCCGAAGCACAAATCAATTTCGCTGCATGGAACAGGTTTAGATCAGCTGAGACACCTGAAAAGGCTACACTCTTAACCTGTTGACTTGTTTGCATGTTGTGCAGCGTGTGTCAGGTACCCACTTTGGCCCATTGTCACCACACTGGTGTGAGTATTGGTGATGCGTCTATAATTGAGTCATTTCTGTGCCTATAAATAATCTCTCACCCATATTCTTGTAAGTCACCCATATTCTTGTAAGTCTCAGTAAAACTCACTAGTTCACCCAGCTGGACTTTGGTGGTAGGCAGAATGTCTTATATACTCTTATGACCTATCAACAACCACAACAACAACAACAACAAACGATGGCTTATTAGGAAAAGGCAGGAAATGAGAGGTGGGAGTTTGGATGGCCAGATAGGAACTCTAGGAGTTAGTGAGATTGAGGAGATTTGCCACTCAAACTCTGAGGAGATGGGTGTATGAAACTGAGGAGAGGTAACCGGACAGGTGGCACACATAGAATATAATAAATAGGTTATATACATTACAAGCAAGTTGGAGACCAAGCCCAAGCTTTTGATCTAGGTATTTATTCACAAATAAATTAATAAATAAATAAGCCTCCAAGTCATTATTCAGGAACTGGAACACTGTTAGAATAGACCGGGATTATATGGCACACTGAATGTGGAGCTAGAAATCAAAGCATGGGAGATGGGTTCCTGGCCATGGAGCAGGAAACCACAGAAAAGTAGCATAGAAGCATACACTTTTTAAAAAATCCCCTGCTCAGTATAAGAGCTGGCTCTTCTACCAGAGCTTTAGTGCACTTCCCAGGTGTGGGCCCCTTAAGTGGAGTCTCTTAGGTATGGTATTACACAGTCTCCCTTGGGCTGGACCTTTAGTGCACTTCACAGGTGCAGCAGAAGGATGAGCAGTCTGGGCCCAAGACAAACCATCTTGTGTCCCTGGGAGAAGCCTGGGATGACCCAGAGCCAGTGTGACCAGGACCCGTCTTCCCAGAGTGGATAGTGGTTAGAGGACATAGAATACTTCAGCTCAAAACCAACAAGGGCAGTTTACTAGACTGAACTGACGGGGTAAAGCTAGGCACCATAGACTTGTGCTGGCCTGAGGAGCCTGCTATCATGCAGAAGGGCAGAAGGAACATTTTTTACAGAGCTGCAGTGGAATTGAGGAGCCCCAAACTTCTAAACTGGTAGTGTATATGTTTGAAAACAGTAAAGAGAAACAAATATTTAAAATATTAAATATTTGTTATTTGTTAAAAATATTATTTCGGAGTGTGTCTCCGAAGGAAGGAGAGAGTTAAAGAGATTAAAAAATAAAAATTCTAGGCCTTTGGGTTCCCATCTGTGCCTGCTGGGAGCAGAGATCAGATCCCACACAGCCTACACCCTGGTTGCAGCTCAACTCCCCAGATATTCAGACACATCCATCTTCACAGGTGAGACCTTAAACCCCACCCTGAGACCAACATACTGAGACCCCTGAGACCAGGGAAGCAGATTCCATGTCCAGCCAGACCCAGGCTACTTCCAGTAGAGGCAAGCATAAGAACTTAAGCAAAAGAAATCAGTTTGACTTGGCAACATCAGAACCCAGCTCTCCCAATACAGCAAATCCTTGATACCCCAAAACACCCTTTAAAAAGATTCAGATCTAAACTCCCATTTCATGGAGATGATAAAGGACTTTTAGAAGGACATAAATAACTCCCTTAAAGAAATACAGAACACAAGTAAACAGGTAGAAGCCTTGAAAGAGGAAAAGCAGAAATCCCTTAAGGAAATACAGGAGAACACAATCAAACAGGTGAAGGAACTTAACAAAACCATCCAGGATCTAAAAATGGAAATAGAATCACTAAAGACAACTAAAAGAGAGATAACCCAGGAGATGGAAAACCTAGGAAAGAGAACAGAAGTCACAGGTACAAGCATCACCCAGATGTCCTTCAACAGAGGAATGGATAGAGAAAATATGGTACATTTACAGAATGGAGTTCTATGCAGTGATTAAAAACAATGACTTCTTGAAATTTGCAGGAAACTGGATGGAACTGGAAAATATCATCCTGAGTGAGGTAACCTAGACACAAAAGAACACACATGGTATGCATTCACTAATAAGTGGGTACTAATTCAAAAGTTCACAATGCCCATGATACAACCTACAGACCATATGGAACACAGAAGGAAGGAAGGAAGATCAGGGGGGTGGATGCTCCAGTCCATTTATGGGGGAGCAGGATGATTATGGGAAATGGAAGGAGAAGAGGACAAGGGAGGGAGAAAGGAGGAGGAGGAGGAGAAGGAGGAGCAGAAGGAGGAGGAGCAGAATGAGGAGTTGGAGGAAGAGGAGGAGGAAGAAGATGAGGAGGAGGAGGAGGAGATAAGGGTAACAGTATGAGAATCTGGAGGAGACATGAGAGAGGTACAGAAAGTCAGGAAACTGAATAAAAATAGGTTGCAGGGAGGCAGCAAGGGGTGGGGAAGCCCTTGATCCCTAGGAGCTTTGATGCCCCAGAGTAGGGGAATGCTGGAATGGTGGGGCTGGAGAGTGTGGGTATGTGGGGGAGCACTCTCATACAAGCAAAAGTGAGTGAGGAGGGCAGATGTGGTTTAGGAGTTGAGGAGGGGTAACCAGGAACTGGAATATCATTTGAGATGTAAATGAATGGAATGATTAATAATAATAATAATAATAATAATAATAATAAATTCTGTGTTAAAAATGAAAATAGCAATGACACAATGTATCTGGATCCCACGTGATTTTTGTTTTGCTTATCAGCATACAAATAATTATATGTTTCTATAATTATTACAATTGTATATATTCTTTTAAAAGGAGATCAACAGAAGGTTGACTTAGATAAGGAAGGGACTGAAATAAGTCCTTCCTAAAGTTACAAAAAATAGAACAAAAATTTAGACAATCCTTTAGATCATGCAGGCATGTGAAATGAATCCCATCTAAAGTCTAAAGTACCACCATGTAACAAGACTGCCAGAAGGCAGTCTATATCTGTGATAAAACCTAAAATTAATTTTCCACTCTTGTTAAGGAAATTAGGGATAAACAAGAGTTCGGGTGACAACCTATAGTGACATATTTTAAAAAAAAAAAAGAAAAAGAAAATAAGGAAACAATAATGACCCAGGACTTACATTTACCATATGTTAAACAGATACTTAATAACTGGACCATTCAAAATCATACAATTCGAGAATATTGAAGAGATTTGATGACACCATTTTAGAGCCTGGCCCTCAACTATAATAGCTAACATGGTAGAAAGACGAGGCTTCCGTTATAGAACAAAGTAATACAACTAGAGGCATTGATATTGTCAAAGATCAGTTACTAGGTTAGACTGTGACCTGCGAGATGAAATAAACTCCTTCCTCCCAAAGTTGGCTTTAGACAGTGAGTGTCACAGCAAAAGAAAGCAAAACTAGAGCAGAAATCAGTATGATGGCCTTGACCCTCGTTTGGGGAAAAGGACTGTGAAAGTGTTTGGAAGTTGGAGTTGGAAGTCCACAGACCTTAAGAGCTCTTGTGAAAACTTGGAATATGAAAATTCTGAGAGAAATGCAGACAGTGAAGCCATTTGAAGTGTCAGGAGCAAAGATTCTATAGGAGCAATTCATATGATAACATTTCAATGAAGAATCTGTGGAAGTGATTTCTGTGCTTTACTAGAACAATAAACGCTGGTCACCTGGGATTGAGGAATAGGCCATGATTAATAACCGGTTCACATCACTGAGGCAAACCTGGGAAGTATTTCCTCTAGGTCAATTCACAGAATCTGTGTTCCAGTGGGAGGGCCATGGCCACGCATCAAAATGCCAGGAGGCCTTGGCAGATAATTTGTAAGAGTGTCTTACATGATATTGGTTTGAGGGCATGAAGAGGTCAATGGCAACAACCAGTACTTGACATTGTAAAAGGCAGCGAGGTGTCCAGCAGTGAGGTGTGAAGCCTTAGTTGCAGTACAAAGCATAGGACTGAAGGGATGGTGGGCACAGATTGAGCAGCAGGATCTATTTGCGTGGGTGCCACCTCAGTTGCAGTGGAAACTCCAGTGTATTAGCGATGGCAGGACCCTGATTGCTCACCAAAGCCAAGGGCTGGGGTGGAGCAGAGATAGCCCGAGTCTGCTGGGCAAACTGTGTAGTATGGATGACAAATCCAGAGAGGGGGTCTCCACTAGCACTTTGGAACTCATGAGATGAATGAGGTATTGACAGTGGACAATGTGCTTCTTATTGTGTTAAATTTTGCCTTTGTTCTTCAGTCTTTGAATAAGAAATACATAACTTGTTTGAGATCTTACAGAATTTTCCCTCTCCACACACACACACACATACAATTAAGAGACTGTATTTTTAAAGGGAACTTTAAAATTCCTAAAATTATTCCCTAATAATCTATATTTCATTAATGTCTGTTTTAACATCTATACCTTCATCACTCATTTAATTAATTTGTATTTTCTCTTTTTATTTTCATTCATGTGGCTATAGCTTTCTCAATCTATATGATATCTTGAAAAAATAACTCTAAATGATTTTCCATGTTTTTAGTCTTTTATTCATTTATTTCTTCCCAAATTTTTGTAATTTCTTTTCCTGTACTTGGTTTGCATTTAGCTTCTCTGTGTCACTAAAGCCTTGCGGTACATGATTAGATTTATGTAAAGTCTCTTTGATAATTTAATGTGAGCAATTAAAACCATAGACTTTCCGTTATGGCTGTCTTGGCTGTTTCTCAGCGGTACTCATACATTATGCTCTCATTTTCACTCGAGTCTATGAAAACTTTAATTTCCTCCCTGATTTCTTCAATGACTTCCTGTTGATTCAAATGTGTATTGCTCAGTCACCAAGCATTTGTATATTTTCTGAGGTTAGTCTTGCTATTTTTTCCTGTTACATTCCATTGTGGTCTAATACATTTCAGGAAATTGTTTCTTTTCTTATATTCTGTCTTTTTGCATTTTAAGACTTCCTTTGTGGCCCAGAATGTTACCAATTTTTGAACAGGTTCTATATGCACTGAGATGTGTATTCTCTGGGTCTAGAATTGAGTGTTCTAAAGATACGTATTAAATTTAGTTTATCTCTGGAATAATTCAACTGTGATTTCTTTGTTTGGTTTGGTTTTTAGTTTTTTTTTTTCTTTTTTAAATGATTTTTAGTTTGCATTATCTCTCCAGATGTGAGAGTAGAAGGCCGAAGTTCCTACTGTCATTGTGTCAGTACCTTTCTGGCCTCGTATATACATTTAATGTATGTTTCATAACAAGAGACATTGGAATATTCAGTCCATAATATTTATAATAACTATACCCTTTTAATTAATTGCTTTCTTTCTTAATATGTAGAGTCCTCCTTATCTCTTCTGACTCTTTTCAGCATGAAAATTATCAATACAATAATTGATATGCTAGCTTCTTCATGGCCTCTCTTTGCAAGATTGATTTCTATCCTTTGACTCTCATTTTTTGGATATCTTTCCTAGGTATGTGACTTTATGGAGATAAATCACAGTTGTACATTGTTTTTTTAATAAAATTATTTAATCTAAAATTAAAAATTGGTATATTGAAGTTATTTAAGGTGATTCAAGATTATGGGACAGAATGGTTTGATTTTTAACAATAGTTTTATTTGTGTTTTCTTGATTACTAGAAGTTCTTTACTTTCTTTCCTGGTTAAATTGTGCTTTCTTTTTTGCTGTGTTCATCATGACTGATTCCTTCCAGGAATTCATCCTGTATTCATCTTTTCCTTCCATGAAATGCATTTTCCTAGGTTCCTATAAGTAACTTGTTTTTACTCATTGTCTAGGAAAGAATTTTCTGGGCTGGGTCTCTTGAAAAGCCTTAGGTTGTCCTTCTCTGTAAATATTCAATATCTTTAACAATTTTTAATATATAATTTTGTTGTGTTTCCTAATCTCCAGGAACAATTATTTCAATCCAGGCTAAATATCTGTAAATTCATGGTTTATTGTCTGTTGGGTTTGCTGAGGACAGATTTGGTGTGTTATTCTGATATTTCTTCTTCGAATGCAGGTTGATATTTTTCTCTTAAAACTTTTATTTTTATTGGTCTATTGAGTATTTTTTGGCATTGTGACATAATATATGGGGAATAAATTCTCTTACTGGGTTTCTGAGATTCTAGGTGTTATTTGTATTTGTTCATGTTTTATAAAATTTTCAGCTACAGTTTCATTGACTAGGTTATCTCAATAATTTGTCTTTATCCTTTTATTAATCTCCCAGAGTTTTAGATTTGTTCTCTTCGACATATCTCAGACTTTTTGGTAATTTTGATTATGTTCGGGATTTTTTTTTCACATGTTTGTATTTATTATTGTATTCCTCTTACATCAGTGAAATTAATTTCTCTGTTTAGTCTTGTCTTTTGCTGATCCTTTCTTTTTATATAGATCATACTTGATGTTTAATTTTGAAAGAAAGAAACAGCAAAGAGGGAGATGACAGATGTGTGAATGCAGTAGCACAATGTCCAGAGGAAGTTATTAGAGATGGTGGAGCTGTAGGTACTAACAGTTGTAAACTGCCTGACATGATTATTGGGAACCAAACTTGGGTCCTTTTAAGAGCAGTACATGTTTTAACCATTGAGCCATCTTTCTCTCCAGTTTTTTTTTAATTGGGAGTATATCTTGTATATTTATTTTATATCATTGCTACTCTAAAATCAATCTGATGATATTTTTCTAATATTTTTATTACGTATTTTCCTCAATTACATTTCCAATGCTATCCCAAAAGTCCCCCATACCCTCCCCCCCACTTCCCTACCCACCCATTTCCATTTTTTGGCCCTGGCGTTCCCCTGTACTGGGGCATATACTTAGGATACCCAAGATATAAGATACAATTTGCTAAACGCATGAAACTCAAGAAGAATGAAGACCAAAGTGTGGACACTGTGCCCATTCTTAGAATTGGGAACAAAACGTCCATGGAAGGAGTTACAGAGACAAAGTTTGGAGCTGAGACGAAAGGATGGACCATCTAGAAACTGCCATATCCGGGGATCCATCCCATAATCAGCTTCCAAACGCTGACAGCATTGAATACACTAGCAAGATTTTGCTGAAAGGACCCAGATATAGCTGTCTCTTGTGAGACTATGCCGGGGCCTAGCAAACACAGAAGTGGATGCTCACAGTCAGCTAGTGGATGGATCACAGGGCTCCCAATGGAGGAGCTAGAGAAATTACCCAAGGAGCTAAAGGGATCTGCAACCCTATAGGTGGAACAACATTATGAACTAACCAGTACTCCAGAGCTCTTGACTCTAGGAGCATATGTATCAAAAGATGGCCTACTCGGCCATCACTGGAAAGAGAGGCCCATTGGACATGCAAACTTTATCTCTCCAGTTTTTTTGCTGTTGGTGATGATGCTTCCAGCTATTATTTTAGTTAACCAATAATCCCATTCATTGTCCTAATCATTATTTATTTTATTTTATTTTTCAGAACTCAGTATCCTTTCTGATATTTTTCCTTCAGCTTATTGACTCTCTCATATATTTAGAAAACTTAGATGTAGTTCATATTCAAGGCTTAAATTGATTTTGCAACTTTCTTGTCTAGATCTTCAAATAAATTCTTACGAATGTATCTGAGTTCTCTATTTGTTCATTACTCTTCATAAAATTAGAATTCTGAAATGTTCTGACACTTCCAGCATCTCATTATCTTTGTTTTATAGTACTGACACATTTTCAGCTTAGGAGGTTGTTTTTGTATATTGCCCACCTCTCCTCCTCCTCCTCCTCCTCCTCCTCCTCCTCTTTTCTTCTTCTTCTTCTTCTTCTTCTTCTTCTTCTTCTTCTTCTTCTTCTTCTTCTTCTTCTTCTTCTTCTTCTTCTTCTTCTTCTTTTTTCTTGCTGTGTTTTCTCATTTGTTGTAGAGCATGTTTCTTCTGGTTTCCTCTTTTCCATCTATTTTTGTTAGTGAGTCATGCTGGTGGGTTATCTTCTCACTTAGACTTATACGCAAGAGGAGAGTGACTGCAGAGACAACTGTAGCGCTTGGTGCACAGGTCCAGTGTTAATGGAGGGAGAAGATAACTGTGTTCTTCACTGCAATAGCCAATAAAGTTGGAAGATACAGACACTGCGGTGGTAGGACCCATGTGGAGTATGTGACATCAATAATTAAATAGTTAGAATAATGTGTTACAGGATGGTGAAAAGGAGAAGTATTCTAAGAATGAGAAGAAAAGTTCATGAGTTCGGTGTATACTCAACTTAGAGACTAGTAAGGCCGATATAAAAGTTTGTTTTCTAATGAGATATGGCTTGAATGCTTAAAGTACAAAAGAATTCATACTATAAATATAAAAGATTTGAATATTTTACATTGATGATGTAGATCAATGTTTGAATGATCTTCCTTTTATTGCTGTTTGATTCCCAGTATTCGCACTAGGTTGCTCTCAACTGCCTGTAACTGTAGATCTAGGTGATTAAGTGCCATCTTCTGGCCTCTACTCTGTCTCTCTGTCTCTTTGATTATCTCTTTCTCTCCCTCCCCCTACAGACACACACACACACACACACACACACACACACACACACACACAGGGAGGGAGGGAGGGAGGGAGGGAGGGAGAGAGAGAGAGAGAGAGAGAGAGAGAGCTCTTAAAGCAAGACAAAGTTTGATACACAGGCTCAAGACCTGAGTTCTATCCCTGGAGCTATGAAATGGGGGAGGGAAGCAATCAGTTCTTCTAATCTCCATATATGTATAATTCATGACCCCCCATATACACAAGCATACATATATACCTAGTAATTATAATGATAGTAATAATAATGACAGTAATAATATTATTGGAAAGCTGACCAGATGCTTAGTTTTTGCTTGCTATCCCTCACAGAAAATATCTGCAAACTGCTGCCTAAAAAATAGGTGCCTTTTCTGACATGAAAACTTAAAGAAGGAAAGTTGTGATGTTTGCATGCTTTGTGTTTTCAGGGAAAAGTCAAGTGAGCTCCAAGCATGGCCTTCAATCATCCATTCTCACTGATCTACGAGACTATTGATCCTTTCCTAGCCACTTAACTTTCACACTTCAAGAGTTGAGACTCCAAAATCATTTAAGAAATGTACTGAAACTGGGAATTAGATAGAACACATTTGACCATGAAAATCCACAGATCCAGTTTCAAAGTTGTTCCCTAGAAGATGATGCTCCACGGAAGAGTAGAGTGGGATCTGGGGAACAGAAGAAATCAGAGTCCCTTTTTTCTGGACAGAATCCAAAACATTTCCATCTTAAGATAAAGGTTAAGTGTTAGAAATATTCACTTTTGGGGTCCCTGCTGTGAAAACTTCCTGATGAGTTTTGTCTTCTCCTATTATCATTTGTTTGCTAATGTAAAAACACAAAAGAACAAAACAGATTGTCCATGAATTAAAAATTTCAAGTTGCATGTATTGTAATTCTACCAAAAATGTGGTTTACTTATCTTCAAAGAATAAGTAGAAGAGCAAAATATGTGTTTTTATTTTTTCCAGGATGGATGAACTCTGTTTTAAACTAATACTTATGTGTATTCATCTTCATTACCCTTTGCCCACCCTGTTCTTATGTGGCCTTTCTTTAGTGAAAGGGGCAAAAAGAGATACTTATTCTTTATGGAGCACAAAGCTTCAAAGCATTTCATATTCAATTCATATAGACAACCTATTATCTGGATTGTTTTAAACTGCAAAGAAACATTTCCTCATTAGGGTTTAAAAAGGTATATTTGTATTTTGTTGACCATTTCATAAGACTTTAATTAGTTTGCATTTTTATATTTTTTTCAACTCATCCACTCTTACATCAAGGAAATAACCCTGAAATACTTATTTGTCCTTGATTAGTAAAAGTTCTTTGCATTCTGAAATTTTCTTTTATTTTGTAAACTCAATATAGGATTAAAGTCAGTTGTATCAGAACCATAAATATCAATCAAAAGTATAACTGCTAGTATTTTCCTATATTTAAGCTGTTACATAATAAATTCACTTGCTAAAGCAGAAATCACACTATCAATATGATAATAATGAAAACAATTTGTCTGGTCTTTTTCCACTAACACACTCACAGCCAAATGAGCTGTTCTGGCATTTAAGGGGTTAGATATTCTTGTAATAAAAAGGGCGCTAAAAATTTGACTTTGACCATGAAATTTGTTCCACTCTTCTTAAGAAACATCACTAACCTGTAAAGGGATTTTAACAACATGTCTTTCAAAGTCAAACAATGCAATTCTTACATAGAAAAGGACCCATTGACTGCTAATGAGGTGTGAGAAGTTTCAAATAGCTTAGTGTGGGACCAAGGTTAATATAATTATGGACCACAAACCCCAAGAAATCATTCATTTTCCTATGTCTGAACTACCAGCCTGCAATAAAAGGTGGTCTTTCAATGTCTAGTTCACTGATTTAAGATGATATATTGATTTGCACCAAAGATAGATGAATATACTAGAGGAATGGCGGCCGCCTCCAAGTGATAATGAGCAGAACTGAAGGAATGTAGCTGTGGGTTACAGAATCATCTATCCACAAAAGACTATGGCAAATCTGTGACTTTGAGAACAATGAGGGAGACTGCAAGAGGAGGAATGTCATTCTTGTGGTCTCTGAGAAATGTGTTAAAAGGATGTCAAGAGCCAGGGAAGAGAGTCATGAGGGGGAATAAAAGATGAGTTCTTTGCATTTGCACATTGAAGAAGGGACCAAGGAGAATTCCACAACTTTGGGAATCATAAAGGTTTTACTTCCTTGGAAAATCTAAATGGCCATAGGAAAAATAACATAAAACAAATGCAAAGCATCCCATCAAATTTTATATGTAAATGTATGCTCCTGTGTGTTTTTAGTAAGAAGAAATAGCATTGAGCAACATGCTTCTGTATTTTATCTGTTCTTCATCATTTTGACTGCGTATAGACACATATATCTATATTTTATAATAATGTCTCTGGAATAATTATGTGTTGGAAAACATTGTACATAGAAAAACATTATGAAGAAGCTTGCTTAAAAATGGATGTTTAAATTACATAAGCCCTTTTTGAGGTAGAAGAAAATTTTAGTACCAAAATATTAAATTATTCTAATTGATTATCTGTTGGTATTAGTTTTATGTGTTTGAATTCAAGCCTAGCAGCCTTACAATGACAATTTCCATAAGAAACAGAGAACAAATTAAAACATTATGCTACTGCAGCTTTCATTAAAACAGGAAACACAGACTGTTTATCCTATTTCAGCATCATAATGGATGTTGTGTAAACATTTATATCAGGATTAATCACATTACTAAGACACTGGGACAGTTAGAATTATTAAGAATTACAAGCAATGTAAATAAAATATTTCTTCTTTCATAACTCTTGTGTCTGTCTGTCCTTAGGGTAACTTTAAATTCCCTCACCCTGTTTTGTTCCTAGATGAAGCATAGAGGCAGATTTCAGGAATGAATGGCCTGAAGTATATCTGCTTGACAGAATTCCAAGAAACCTATGAGCTCAATTTAGCATCCAAATGTAAATGGAAAAGACAGTCAGAAATTAGATGGAGCTTTTAAATACAGTAGATAGTACATAGAGTGACTCAAGAAAGCTAAAGGGAATAACCCTCCATTTTACCAAATATGTAGCCATGCTTTTGAACTCTTAATGTCTCCTTGAGTAAAATAAAGTGACTGAATATTTACCTAGCAGTAGTCACACCAGGCTATGGCTCAAATCAATTCCTTGCTCAAACATCATGAAAGAAGATTCCTATTGTAGTATATGAGAACTAACACAGAGACCTACAAGAAGACAATGTGCAGAATGTAAGATTTTGGAACACCCAACTCTAAATGGCTTGTCTTCACTTCTCCACTCAGGGCTCAGGGAGCTATGCAGAAGAAGAGGTAAAAAGATTGTAAGAGCCAAAGGGGGTGGATGGCAACAAGGATAAAGTGTCTTTGAGACAGAACAGGAAATAGACATATGAACTAACAGAAACTGTGATAACACATCCAGAACCTTCACAGGTTCAAGCCAGTGTTCTATTGCTGAGTGGAAAGTGAACATGAGCTCCCTGAAACAAAGAAGCTATCTCTACTTGTCATTTCTGTACAAAGGAAAAATCTGGTTATTGCCCATGCCCTGCAAAGTAGAGAAACTAACACACATAAGAGTAGACTCCATTTGTGTAGTAGGTGTCCAACACAAAACAAACACTATTACTTTTGTCTCCTATCTCCTATTGTTTTGTATTTTTTTTTTCTGGTCATTTGCTTGCATGTTATGGTTTTCAGTTTTATGTTTTTATGTATTTTAGTGTGGATGTTTGTGTGTTTCCTCCTCCTCCTCCTCCTCCTCCTCCCCCTCCTCCCCTCCTCCTCCTCCTTTTCTTCCTCTCACTCCTCCTCCTCCTCCTCCTCCCCCTCCCTCTCCTCCTCCTCCTCCTTGTCTTCCTTTCCCTCCTCCTCCTCCTCCTCCCCCTCCTCCTCCTCCTGCCCGCTTATTTTCTAAAGAGAGAGAAAGGAGGAAGGAAATGTATGGATGTGGATAAGTGGGGAAGTAGAGAGGATCTGGAGGGAGTTAGGAGAGGAGAATTAAGATCTAACTATATTGTATGAATTTTTTTTTCAATAAAACATAGCTATACATAATGATATATTTCTAGCCTTTTGTTTTAGAAATATGTGTGTGTGTGTGTATTTATTATGTATCTCTTTGGTTTTAATAAAGGAAAATTACATGTGTGTGTGGTTTTTATGTCAAATATTTTTATTTTTTTATTTTTATTTTTTAATTGGGTATTTATTTCATTTACATTTCCCATGCTATCCCAAAAGTCCCCCACACGCTCCCCTACCCACTCCCCCCCCCACACTCCCACTTCTTGGCCCTGGCGTTCACCTGTACTGAGGCAGATAAAGTTGTGTTTTGAACAAAACTAAGCAAATTATAGGAAAGTCAGTAATTTAACTTCCTAGACCTCCCCATGTCCTATTCTGTGAGTAAATCACTTAACATTTCCAAGTATTTCTGCAATTTTTGCCCCATATTATCATGCAGTAGGCTTACAGTTTGCAGATTCTTCAATAGAAAACAGTTTTCAATACAGAAAATACTTGTCCTTTAGGAATTTGCATTGTAAACATCCTTTAAGTAAAGCAATATTCACTTTCCTTGTTCTTGAGTGCATATATATTACTTTTTTCAGGATTACCAAAATATTACAATAAACAAATAAATAAATAAATAAATAAATAAATGATTAATCTTCCACATACCAACATTCGGTATCCTAGAAATGAGTAGGTTATTTCATACTTTGATAGTATTCTAAGTTGTATTAGTATTTCATGCTGACATTGTATAAAAGTTCCACACATATGGTCATTTGATATATTTTTAATTCACACACACAAAAAATGAAAAAATAATAAAAATAAATAAAAACATTAGTGTTATCTTTGCATATTTTCAAACAAAAGCAGTTGGAATTGATTCTCTCCTTCACATGTCCCATCCTCCTTGTCAACAAGATTTTAGCTTTCGTGTCACATTTGTTTTATAGCCTTCTCACCCCATTATCAGCATCTCTTTTTACTCTATTCCGATTAATGTTTGCTCAATTTTTATAGGTATTGTCTACATTTAGAACTATTTATATGCATATATATTTGCAATATAAAATAGAATCTGCATTTGAGAGACCATGCCTTTCTGAGTGGGGTTCACCTGCCTTCATATAATGCTTCTTTTCAGTGTCTCCAAACTTCACCTTTCTTTACATCTGATTAAAATTCCATTGTGAAAACTACATACCTGTCTTTCATTATCTACTCATCTGTTGATGGCCATCAAACTGTTTCCATTTCCTTACTATTGTGAATATCACAACAATAAACTTGACTCTTGTGGTGGGTTATGAAATGTGTGTGTGTGTGTGTGTGTGTGTGTGTGTCTGTGTGTGTGTGTGTGTCTGTGTGTGTGTGTGTGTTCCTGTTTTAGGTTTGTGTGCATAAATATGTGTCCAGTAATGGCTTAGCTGAGGCATACGACTTATACCGATAATATATGTTTCCTTGTGTGTCAATAGAGTTATGTTTTATGGGTCTGTGATATCACAGACTCAAATGGTATCCAAAAGCAAAGAGTTTTGATTGCAGAAATCCAGCATGAGGGGGATCTATCATTTCTCAAAATGGAGATCCCTATGTGGGATTGTGGGCTCAATTTAAAACAGATTAAGAGAATTCCAGGCAGGGAAGGGTATGTGACATTTATCCTGATTGGGTGGCTCAATCTCTAGGGCAATGGGTGTCTTTGGGATTGGCTAGGGCTCTGGGGACCTATTGTCTCCAGTATCATTGTTGTGAGACACAGAAACTGTTCTTGCCTTGCTGTTTTTTCCTCAGGCTGGGTGACAGGCAAACTTTGGTTGGCTGTCCTCAAGCTGTAGTTTTTCCAGTAAATGACTTGCCCAGACTTGCCCAGTTCTGGGAAACAGAAATGTAGGTCTACTCTCTTGAACTGTCATTTTGAAGTCTCTTATGGAGTTGGCCTAGCTCAGTCCTCGAAATCCTCCCTTGAATAATGAACCATCTTGAATCCTTGAAATTTTTCTATTGGCTGCTCTTCCAGAGAGGCTCCACCAGTGCTTGACAAATACAGAGGTGGATCTTCACAGCTTACCATTGGACTGAGCACAGGGTCCCCAAAGAAGGAGCTAGAGAAAGGACCCAAGTTGCTGAAGAGGATAACAGTCAGTCCCATAGGAAGAACAATAATATGAACTAACCAGTAACCCCAGTGCACCCAGGGTCTAAATCACCAATCAAAGAGTACACATGTTGGTACTCATTGCTCCAGCTGCATATGTAGCAAAGGATGGCATAGTTGGACATCAATGGTAGGAGAGGTCCTTGATTCTGTGAAGGCTCTATGTTCCAGTATAGGGGAATGCCAGGGCCAGGAAGCAGGTGTGGGTGGGTTGGTGAGCACCAGGAGTGGGGAGGGGATAGGGGGTTTTCAGAGGTGAAACCAGGAAATGGGACATCATTTGAGATGTAAATAAATATCTAAAAAAAAAAAAATTTAAAACGGGGTCCCCAATTGAATGGTGGAAATATGTTCCTCACCAAACATAACTAAAGCATTGATTTTACAGGGGCTGAAAGTCAAGGGCATCATCAGGAGCATAAGAGAACTGATCAAGGTGGAGATACGAGTCATTAGCCAAGCAGACCAGTTGAACAGGGACTCATACCACTCCTGAAACTATTCTCTTTCTATTTTTCTCTCTTATAATCCCTTTCTGACTAAGGCCATGGATTCTTTGACCACCCCTGAGGGGTCAATATAGAAACAACATTTCTCCCCTAAGACTGTACAGAGTCTCCCTAATGGAGGACTAGCACATGGCTAGGACCCTTCTGTTCTGTAAGACTACTTCTACCAGAGAGCATAGAATTCTGCAGGCCCACATTGGACTTTACTATCTCCTATATCTGCATCTACTGCCATTTATAGGGCTTTGCAATTTTTATCTTGGACTATTAGTGGTGATGCCCCTATACTAGCAGCTCCAGACAGCCCTATGACATGGAAAAAGCCTAGTAACAATTTAAATGGCCATTGTCTTTACCCAATTGTCTGGAGGTACTAGCTGATTGAAGATATCCTCCCTGAAGAAATAAGTCACCCTAGGCACAAGCTGTAGTAGAACACAGAAATTCAGCCATAAATGGATGGGTTAAGCCTCAAGACACAAGCCTCCCAAGATATCTCTAGGTGTAGCATGTATCCAGCAATGTTAGGAGTTACAGTATGGTTGCAGATGTGGGAATGGGCTGAGGGTACCTTATTTCCAATGCAGACACCTTATTCCATCATTGATTGGAGGGCCGGCTTATCTCTATCTGATTGCTGCCATCTATGCTGAGTATGATCTGTAATCTATGAGTACTATCCAGGGATAATTATTCCTTCATAGTAAGGGGACTGAGCAATTCAGCATAACCAACAGTCCTGTGTTAACTCCAAGGTAGAGGAACTAAGAACCTAGAAAGTGGCATCTAATAATTGCAGGTGTACTGACCTGAGCAAACGAATGGGCAATGCAGGAGGTAGGACAGTTTTAGGAATCAGTTGTTTCGAGGATGTGGAATCACACTGGAGTGAGAGGGTAGTGGATCCTGATGAGGAAGTGATGGCAGGTGGAGGGAGAGATGGATGGGAAGTGTGGTTGGTTTGGCCTTGCTAATATCTTTTTGGGCCTTAAAGGGACCATGGATCTTGAAAGGCTACTTTGGAGCAGTTGCAGAGTAAACAGGAGTCCCAGATCATAGTAAAAGTCTCCATGTCTTACTAGCAATCCAATTGGCCTTTTTGCCAGACCCTGTAAAATTAATGACAAGGTTGTTGCATCGACTCCTGTGGTACCTAGATAGTAAGCTAACTCTAAACACGGTCGGCAAGTCTCTCTTCTAGGAGTCTGGGCATCTTTTCTTATGCGGACCCTGACTCTGAGGGTCTCTGTATTTTTAATCTGGGTCACTGTGATGAGGTCATCTTTGATGGGGTATCCACCCCGTTGATTTGCCTCTCCATGCTGCACAGAAAAAGGGACTCTGGACCTTCACATCTGGTTTACTGGCTCTGTTCTCAAGTGTGCCCCAGGTAGATGTAAAAGGATGGAGAACATATTTTCTTTCAGCCACAAATGAGTTACAACCCTAATGAGGAAAGAGAAGTTGATTCAAGTGGTCCCATTCTTCATCCAGTTGGTCACAAAGGTCTACATGAAGGTCATAAGAACCCAGTGCATAGTAAAGTTGGCAGTTTTACATATCGCAGCATTAACTATCGGCCAGGTTAGAGTCAGGAGATGGTGGGGCATAGAAAATGGTGAAGCAAAGCATAAAGCAGCAAGAAAGCAGAATCAGGAGTGCTGACGTCCAAGTTTCACTGGATCCACTGAGTATGGAGTGATCTCCCATTGCTCTTATTGTGGTTCATCTGAAAGTCTTTTCCAGCAGGACCTCAACTGCTAGATCACCTCTCTCCCAGCAGGCTTAACATGGCCAGGAGTATATCCACATCCAGATCTTGTCCACCTTAACAGCCATCAATATGATCAGGCTCATAGTGTGAGGTCCTTTCCAGCAAGATTACAGAACCACATGCTTATGTCTCTTAATCCAGATTTTGTCACCTGGTTCAAAGCAATTGGGATTAGATGAAAGAGCAGACTCATAAACCTGGCACATGGCAGGCCACAGTTGCGTTTGCACCCTATGGAAGGCCTCCAAAGACTCTAAGAACTTACATTCTACCCATTCTGAAAATGTATCTATAAGGAATAATATGTACTTATATCCATATGCTCTTGGCTTTACCTCTGTATAATCTATTTCCTAATTGGCCCCTGGCCATTGACCTCTGATGCAGGTTCTCGGGAATCCTTGATTAAGGCTTGAGGGGTTCATAACCTGACAAGTAGAAGAATTTGAGATTACTTGATCAACCAATCATCCCAAGGTATTTGTATTTTGCACCTTGCAGCAATTACTTTAGTTTTCAGTGAGCCAGGTGAGAAGCCTAATGTATTTGATGGATGAGCTGCTAAGAGAACTCCTTAAATCGGATGTTTTAGCCTTCAGAAGTTAGCAACCATCCATTTCTTTTGTAAATTCACTTGCACTGGGACTTGTTTGTCCTCAGCCGTGTATACTGGGAGGGCGGGAATGCAGCAGCTGCTAGGGCAGAGCTACTAGGATGGAGGTAATGGAGGCCTTTGCTGCCTCCCTTGTGGCTTTGTCACCTAGCATGTTTCCACAGGTTATTTCTGATGCCTGTTTCAGATGCCCAGGGCAATGAATCAAGGCCACTTTGAGGAGAAACCATAAGGCCTCCAAGTAGAGCAAATATTCCTTCTTTAGTTTTAATATTTTTTCCTTCAGAAGTCAGCATTCCCCTCTCTTGGTATGTGGCCCCATGCACATGAGCCATAGCTAAGGTATATCTGGTGTCAGTATAAATGTTGGCTATGGCCCCCTTTCGCAAGTTTTAAAGTGTGGGTGGGTTAGAGACTTTTAGAATTCTAGGAAGAAGTTCTGGGCCACAAAGCAGTTGCCCAAATAACAGAGTCCAAGTCTACTACTGCCAAAGTCTTATTCTGTAGAAATCCAGCATGCAGGGGTCTACCATTTGTCAAAATGGAGACTCATAAGTGAACTTACAGGATCAATTTAAAGCAGATTAGGAGAATTCTAGAGAGAAGATGACCTTTATCTTGGTTAGTTGGGTTGTTCCCTAAGGTTGTGGGTGTCTTAGGGACTGGCTAGAGTTCTGGGGACTTTCCTGAACTGTTGATGGGGAGCCTGAAAACTCCTGCTGACTAACTGTTCTTACCTCAAGCCAATTGGTGGGCACCTTCCGATGGTGGGGCAGTTTCTGATTGGCTGCTCTCAGGCTGTAGTTTTTCTGTTTGTTTGTTTGTTTGTTATTTTGTTTTTGTTGTTTTTTTTTTTTTTTTTTTTTTTTTTGAGTAACTGATTTGCTGAGACTTGCTCAGTTTGGGGAAACAGAAACTTAGGACTAGTCTCCTGACGTGCTAGTTTGAAGCCTGTCATGGAGTCAACCTGGCTCAGTCCTCTCAATGCATAATTATTTTCTTGCAACTGCCCTTCTCCATGAGAACCAAGGGGTTTTTGTCAGTATGTTTCACTGGCAAATCCCTTTGCCTCTCTCTGAAGTGTGCTCTTTCAACATCTGTTTCTTTGTTAATTTTTCCTTCCTTTTGTCCTATTTTTCCTTTTTCTCTCTTTCTTGTTAGATATACATATTAACAAGGAGCCTTTTTATATTTTATTTATTATTTTTGATACTACTATCATATTTTTTTCTCTTTTCCCAACTTCTCCCAGATTGTACCCCATGCCTGTGCAATCCAATTTTACATTTTTTTTTATTTATAAAATAAAACCAACTAACAAAACAAAAGACCCCCAAAGACATCAATTTATTTGTTGTTGTCATACAAACAAATACAACAGAGAGCAGAGTCTGATTCATATTACCCAACTACTACTGACCTTAAATTCTGCCTTGGAGTGTGGATGATATACCCTGTGTCACTCCACTAAAATAAATTAATTAATTAATTAAATTAAATAAAAAAATAAAAAGTCAGATTTTCCCTTTAGCAGAAGCTATAAATTGTAAATGATCTACAGTAAGAACTCTGTAACTACTTCCTCCTTCTTTAAGCTTGTGCAGTTTTTACACATGCTGCCATTCTCTGAGTTGATCTATGCATTAACCTAGTTGGGTCTGGAAAATGTTTCCATAAAGTTGTCCACAACCTTTAGTGCTTTCTCCTTCTTCTTCCACACAGATCTCTGACACTTAGGGGAGCTCACAGCCTTTTGTAAGAATCTGTAAAGTCGTACACAGAATTCTACCAGAGAGGAAGACTTGATTTAAGAGCTAACACATTTAAAAATACATCTGAAATCTTGCATTGTGAGTGAGCTAGTGTCTACCTATATAGCACAAGATGATCTAGAGTTTCACAGTAATCTTGCCTCAGTTTCCCCACTTCTGGGATGGCCAGTATATTCTCCTATATTCAATTTTAAGGTATTTTTAAGCCTCCTATTTGAATGATAAATTTTGCATTGTTAGAGATTTCTCTCTAGGTATTTCAAAGGCATTTTTCATTGTCTGCTAGCTGCCAGGGTAATGAGATTAGTGCCAATTTGATTACTGAGAGTTTTTATTGCTTTTGTTTTTGTCCCTCCCAGTCGATCTTTTAAGTTCTAGAAGCTTTTTAAATTCTTCGTTGCTGTTGCTCTAATATTTCTGTGTGATGACTTAATAGAACTTTTTCTCACTATCTGTTCTGACTATTCTGTGTAATTTCAATAGACATAACAATTATTCACTTTGCAAAATGTAATTAAAATATCAGTTACTTTTACATTGCATTTTCTTTATAAGTAGAACAAATTTTTAAAAACTAATCTCCTATGAGTTACTAAAAAACACAAAAACACGCAGATTGATAATAGATAATTCTAAAGTCATGAAGTGTAGACTTTGTCTAGTTGAAATAGATGCATGAGAAATAAAAACCATCAACTGAACTTAGCATTTCGCTTCAGTCCTTAAGAGAGTGCCAATAGAAGCCCACCACATAATTTGAAGATATATTGAAGTATAAATATGTCCATTCTATTCTGGATAGCAATGATTTGTAAATAAAATTAAAATTTGTACCTATTTTTAACATATAATTTTCTTGTACAACCTAGAAAGATGGATTCCATGAAGAGTTCACCATGATTCCGTTTCACTGTCTTTTTCTGTAATTGAGGAAGTGCCTCACCTAGAAAGCTTTTTTCATAATCTTTTAGTTATTTGCTGGCAAGTTTTCTGTCCTCTCTAATCTAAAAGCTTTCAATAAATGTTCTTACTTAGTTGGGGGAATTTCATTCACATCCAGAAACTAACATTATGGAGTTCTGACACTGTATTCCAGAGTGGTCCAGAGGGCAGGGAGAGGAATGAATGTCATAAAGCTTATCTTCAACTAAACCAATAGGTATTATACCCATTTCCTTACAATGGTAGCACTTTCATGTTCATTCCGAAATCTATCCTGGGTATTTTGATTTATTTAAAAGAAAATACACACATGATTACAGATGGTTGCATATGAATGTTCTCCTCATCTGTGTTCCTCCACCCTGTGTAGTACAAAAATCAGGTACGTGGATTGATTGGTACACGGTTTGAATTATGTACAGTAAGAAAAAAATCATGAGATTGGTCATTAAATAATATGACTGAAAATGATTCTTTGAAGAGGAAGCATATTCAGAAAACAGGATTTGTGTAATCATGACATAAAATATTAATTGGTTTATTAAGTTAAATTCTTACTTGGACAGAGAGAAACATGGGTTTTGTTTTGTTTTGTTTTGTTTTGTTTTGTTTTGTTTTGTTTTGTTTTGTTTGTGTGTGTGTGTGTGTTTTTAAGAATTCCCCATGGGTCAGGCAAGCAAACTTGAAGGCATATCTACCAAAATGCCTGGTTATATTAAAGCATGGCTCACTGGAATCCCTCTTATCAGAGCTTTGTCACATAGTCTGCAAACAGCATTGAAATTTAGTTATTAACATTTTGTAAAATATAAACTAAGAGGGATAAAACATAATCTAAATGTCTTTTATGGTAAGTTGAAGTTACTTTATAGGAAATCAAAATTTTGTAAAACAGAATATTAAAATAGGCAATAATATTGGAACTGAATATTTAATCAATGTGTGTGATTCCCGCAGTTAAAGGTAAGTAGACTATATAAGAGACCATTGATACTATTTTGTAGCGTAATAAAGAGATTCATATTAAATATGGGTATAATATAAGATTCCTATAAGTAGATGTGTAAGGAAAATAATCTGGAAATAAAACTAAATAATGAATAAGTATTTCAATATTTAAGCTGAATTTTGAAATGATTTGGGAGGATAAAAGTAGATAATTGCCACAATACTGATAGAGAATGAATTACCAAGGAAGACACATTTCTAGAATATTAATTAATCAAAGAAAATGATAACATATTTTAAAATGTTATGATCAATATAATTTCCAATGTCTGATTTCAGTTTTATGTAACTATTTGAGGTGCCTTATTCTTGTAGAAGATGGACATGATAATCTGTACAGAAACTATGGCTCCAAGTATACTTTTCAGACATTAGTATACCAGAAAGTATTGCATTTTGTTTTCAAAGTTATGATGTCTTTAGTCTAGTGCATACTTAAGTCTTTACATTACTAAAGCATTTTGGCAATGTAATAAAGTGTCCTTAGAGTAGCAATTTTCAAGGATAGGATAGCCCCTTCTGTTTGAAATAATTGGTTTTGGTGGGAGAGATGGTATCCCTTTCCTCATGTGAATCTTTCTAAATAAACAAAGCTAGCATTTCTTTAAAGCCTTCACTACAAACATCACTTGATATAACTTTCACTTCAGATCTACTGTTTTAGAGTATTTTTAAATTATCACTGTGGAAACTGCATATTAATTATGGATTGGCATATGTCTTGCTTTTGGTCTCTTGTATTTATTTATGGTAATATTTACAGATTTTGGATTCTGAACTTATTTGATTCGCTTTGAGATTTGACTGCATCATAGTCTCACTTTACAATAATAAAGATGAGAGTCTGCCAAAACAAATTACTGACATATACTCCCGTAGCATAATATAAAGATTAAAGAAAGTTTGGAAAAGATTGAAAATAAAAGATTGAAATGGGATGAAAGGAAGTTGAAAGGAGGGAGTTCGTAAAGATAAAAGGGGGGGTTAGGAAATTTTAAGAGAGCAGAATTAGATAAGAGGGAAGTGAGTTTGATACAAAAGCAAATTAGTGGAAAGGAACTCAGAAGAAAAAATAACTTTCAATCCCATTATAAAATCTTTTAAGGAAACTATACCATTAGTTTGTTGATAGTGGAGAAAAGGCATGGTTTTAAAAATGTTTTTAAGACAAATGAATGGAGTCTAATTATACCTTCAGAAGAATAGAGCTTGCAAGGTCTTGGGCTTTTATATAAAGAATATGAGAATATAACTGTCACAGTGAAGCACATCAAGTCTAAAGATCCAGTGTCGTTTCTTTGAAGTTTTCAGGAAAGTGTGCTAGTTGCCCTCCACACCCCAACCTCAGGGAGTCTGTGATCCCTCACTTCCTCTTGGTAACCCATTATAAACTTCATTCATGAATTTATCTAAGCCTTTCCTGAACCTATTTATATTTTCAGACTTTATAACGTTCTGGGGTAATGACTTGCATATGTTTACTACCAACTGTGTAAAGCTGTAAAACACAAAGCATAAACCCCTTTTATCTTTTATGTTGCAATGGGCATCCTCGAGAGCTGGGAGCTCTAATTTGATGAAAGGAATCCATCTTTACACTTCACAATTTGCAGTCAGAATTCATGCAGTCTTATATGAGTACTCCAAACCTCTTATAGTATTTGGATACCAGTGTAAATGCCAGGATACCTAATAATACAAAGACCTGTTCTAATTAACTGCATGCTTTTGAGAGAGCTAGTTCCTTTATATAATGTCCCAAATAATCTCCTACAAATCAAAGTGTTAGGTATCCTTTTAAATTCCTTCTAGCTTCCTGTCTGCATTTTTGCTATTACCCATTCCAGGCACTCTCCCTCTTTCCACCACAAAAAGATGTGCAACAAAGGGAGAGCATTGGAGTGTGGATGAGTTATGTGATCTTATAGGTAAATCATCAGGAAAGACCATTCCATCTTCGGCCTATACTTTACTTGAGCTATTTATTTGTGTCTAAATTTGTTCTTCAGTAAATTGCAGATACAATCATAATCTCACTCCTCTGTACAGTTTCCCATTTATGGGCCCATCCTATGTTTACTCTGGGGTGGATTACATCCCTTCCTCTGGACAATGAGCACCAGCAAAAGTGCTAAGGCTTACTTTTATAATTGATTTTAAGAATATTCTTTGGAATTATTAAACAGTGTATTCTACTCAATGGTACATGGAAAGTGGAGTCCATTTCCCCCAAATCAGGACCCAAATTCAAGAACTGAATAGAGCCACATGAGGACATGTGAAGGAAAAGTACATATCAACAGATAGATTCATGATCAATACAGTAACTGATCTTAATGTAAATAACTTTATGATGCTTTGCTATGAAGTTATATGTACCTAGTATAACTGATATTTTGGTATTCCTTGGTATGTGCTGGTCTCTTACATGTGACAACCATTGAAAATTTCCCATAAACAGGTACTACAATTCAAATCTCACTTCATTTGAGCCAACTGAAACCTTATTCCATTTAAGCAAACCCGGAGTTCATATATACATCTTTGATGAAAACATGTGATGTATATATTTTAACAGATAAGTGATGTCTAAGTTCTGGGAAGCAGTTGGGGAGACAGATATTTACAGGCAATGAGTTTATTGGGAGATGCCTGGGACTGATGTGTGTTATTGGAATGGAGGATTGGATAGAAGAAGAGGTTCAACTGGATTGTGATTGGTATAAAATTTCAATATATCATACATAGAACACTGCAGCTGCAATGGCCCTTCTGCATCACTCTATATTACAGTAAGAAAGAGAAGATTTTATACCACAGATTTAATTGGTCACTTGATGAATCTGTTGTTATGTCAGAGACAATAAACTTTGATCTTCTCAGGGAAATAATTAGAACCTGGGTAAAGTGGGGCAGGGGGTAGGTGAGGACTACTTGTTTTGATTTTTAATTGGGACAATATTTTATTTTTAAATTTTTTGCCAAGTATTTCCTTTTATTGGAAAATAGATTCTTTTCTTAATTAATGTATCATGATTATGATTTATCTTTCCTCTACTCCTCAGAGATGCTTCCAATCTCCCCTTCTATCCAAACAGTCTCCTCTTCTGTCCCTTTAAAATAGAAACCATCTTCTATGAGCTAATAATAAAATATAATAATAGGAAATAAAAGCTATCGCATTGAAGTTGGACAAATTAACAGAATGAAAAGATCCCAAGAGCAGGCACAAGAATGACAGACTTACTCATTTACACATGCAGGAATTCCATTAAAATTAGTAAACTGGAAGCCATAATACATAATTAGAGGATATTGTATTTTTTTACAGATGGTCGTGAGCTACCATATTGTTGCTGGAAATTGAACTCAAGGCCTCTGGAAGAGCAGTCAGTGCTCTTAACTGCTGAGCCGCCTCTTCAGCCTGTAATTGTATATTTTTTATTGGATATTTTATTTATTTATACTTCAAATGTTATCCTCTTTCCTTGTTTCCCCTCCGGAAACTCTCTATCCCAACTTCCCTCCCCCTGATTCTATAAGGGTGCTCAGCCACCTACCCACCCACTCCTGCCTACCTGTACTGGCATTCCCCTACACTGGAGCATCAAGCCTTCTCAGGACCAAGGGCTTCTCTTCCCATTGATGTCCAACAAGGCCATTCTCTGCTACATATGCAGCTGGAGCCATGGTTCCCTCCATGATCTTTTACAGACTCATGCAGGCTGTTGCATGCTGCTTCAGACTCTGTGTGTCCATGAGTTTTCACCATGTTGATTTAGAAGGCCATGTTTCTTGTTGTTCTCCATCCTATCTGATTGTTTTTCACACTACTTCTGCATCAATTTCAGTGGAATTCCTTGAGCTCTTCAGGGAGGAATTTAATGGAGACATCATGTAGGGCTGTATGTTCCAAGTACTGAAATAAGATTTTAATTAAAATACAAATTTTATGAAAGTCAAACATAGTTATAATATACTCACTATGGATTGGATCTCACGTTCTGAATTCATCCTACAAATGATAAAAACTTTCAAGTGGTCTACCTCATGAAATCATAATGTTGAATTGTTAGCAAAATCCCCTTTCTCACCTTCAAGTGATCAAATTTGATTATTTCTTCTTCAATGTAGATATCCTCATTTGGAAATAATCTGTTGTACAGGGCGAGGGGATGAAGAGGTGTCAGAGTTCAATAAAGCTCTCTGATGGCTTTTACATCAGACAGGCATGCTACTGTATTATGTTCCTATAAGGCCCATTTTGTTTTACAATATTTTCACAAAGCTAGATGTGTGGTATACCCCTTGGAGATTCAGGGAGATACAGGTCTTGCACTTTTATGATATGCACACCAATACAATGAGGCCATAGAAAAAAAATTGAACTGGTATTTCTCCCTTATACTTGATCTACTACCACAAGCTGCAGATAACTATCCCAAACAAGGATAGTTATCTGCAGCTATTTTCTTAAGAATCTGTTGGATGTACCACCTGTAATTATAATGTTTTAGGCTCTTGGTACCTCAGTATCCCATAGCATGTTTGCTTTCAGTTGCTTCTAGTCATATGTAGAAATGTTTTGGAAAGAGTGGGGCAGAGTAACCATTGGCCTTTGACCTAGTTAACAGTTATATGCAGTAAATGTATCTTTTAACTATATTATCTATTATTCCTATCACTATCGGGAGAAGCTGTCAGTTTTCCTCATTGGCTCATGATTTGCTCTTTGGGTTGGTTCTCTTACCTCTAATGTCTCTCCATGGCTGGTTTTCATGTGGGCAAAAGACGGTGTTCTGGTGACACCTAGGTAGGTCCTAAAAACCTATTTCCCTCAACAGAGTAATGGATACAGAAAATTTGGTACATTTACACAATAGAGTACTACTCAGCTGTTAAAGACAATAAATTCATGAAATTCTTAGGCGAATAGATGAAACTAGAGAATATCATCCTGAGTGAGGTAACCCAATCACAAAAGAACACACATGGTATGCACTCACTGATAAGTGGATATTAGCCCAAAAGTTCAGAATGCCCAAGGTACAATTCACAAACCATATGACAGGCAAGAAGAAAGCAAAGTGAAAATGCTTCAATGCTTCTTAAAAAGAAGAACAAAATACTCTCAGGAGGAAATATGGAGACAAAGTGTAGAGCAGAAACTGAAGGAAAGGCCATCCAGAGATTTCCCCACCTGGGAATCATCCCATATACAGTCACTAAATGCAGAGACTATTCTGGATGCCAAAAAGTGCAGGCTGACAAGAGCCTGATATGTCTGTCTCCTGAGAGGTTCTGCCAGAGTCTGACTAATACAGAGGTGGATGCTCTCAGCCATCCATTGGACTGAGCACAGGGTCTCAGATGGAGGAGTTGGAGAAGGGGCTGAAGGAGCTGAGGGGGTTTGCAACCTCATAGGAAGAGCAACAGTGTCTACTGGCCAGACCTTCAGGAGCTCCCAGAGACTAGACCACCAACCAAAGAGTACACATGGAGGGACCCATGGCTCTGGCCACATATGTGGCAGAGGATGGCCTTGTTGGAAATCAGTGGGAAGAGTGAACCTTGGGCACGAGGGGGTTTGATGCCGCAGTTTAGAGGAATGCCAGGGTGATAAGGTGGATGTAGGTAAATGGGTAGAGGAGCATCCTTATAGAGGCAAGGGGAGGGGAGGTGGGCCAGGGGTGTTCTGAAGGGGTAATCTGGAAAGGGGATAACATTTGAAATGTAAATAAAGAAAATATCCAATAAAAGAAAAAAAACAAAGAGATATAATAAAACCTATTTCCTTTTAGTGCAGTGTAGAACTATTAGAACTTTGATATAACAAACACAGTTCAGGACTTTTTTTTTCCTCTCACATCTCACATTTCCCAATCTAATTCTATCTTGTAGTGCTTTGGAATGCTATGTTTGGGTTAGAAAAAAATACATGTAGACTGCTCTTTCAGGCTAGCCTCTTAGTATCTGACAGTGAAAAGTTAATGCAAGACCTCTAAAAATGCTTTGGCTGTAGTGATTTGCCTGTTAGGAAGCCTGAAACAAACTTGAAGTGGGCTACTTATATCGCTGCTTGCAGATAATACAAGCTCGATGCAAGTTGAGTTCATCATTGATGAAAACTTGCTGAAAGTAACAAGGAGTCAGAAGAGATAGCAATCTTACCTCTCTTTAAGTCATTGATTACCTTACCTACCTTTAAGTCATTAATCTTTTCTCTCTGCAGTGTATGGCAGCTGCCTAAGGCAAGAAAAGCAATGGCTTGCTTAACTCTTTTACCATACAGTTGATAGAGATGGTGTCTCCTCTGCTTGTAACTGGATGGGTGGCATAGTTGAGATTTTTTTTTGACTTCCATGTTCAGTGTCTTAAAACAGGTTCTATAGTATTAAAGATGTCATGTTACTTTAAAATAACAGAAGCCTGGCTTGTGGTTGCTTAAGCAACATAGGAGCTTATGTTTTCTTTTGAAATTACATATAGTCCAATGCTATACTTGGTTCTAATCCATAAAGAGTATAGATATTTGATGATGTATGTCACAGTGGAGACTGGCTTTTAAGTCTTATATATGTATGCTCAAACTAATGTGACACACTGTCTCCTGCTGCCTGCAGATCAAGATGTATAGCTCTCAGCTCCTATAGAACCATGTCTGTGTGAGTGCAGCCATGCTTCCTGCCATGGTGATAATGGATGAAACTTCTGAAACTGTAAGCCAGCCTCATTGAAAAGTTTTCCTTTATTAGAGTTGTGGTCATTGTTTCTTTTCACATCAATAGAAACCCTAAGACAATCCAAGACACCTAAACAACTCTTTCTAGATCAATATGCTATGATATCATGTCTAAAATATTACACCCAGAATCATTATCTATTTAAACTATGACCTTTTAAAATGTGAATGGGGCAGTATTCATATGTGGTGGCACACGCCTTTAATCCCAGCACTTGGGAGGCAGAGGCAGGCGAATTTCTGAGTTCGAGGCCAGCTTGGTCTACAGAGTGAGTTCCAGGACAACCAGGGCTATACAGAGAAACCCTGTCTCAGAAGAAGAAGAAGAAGGAGAAGGAGAAGAAGAAGAAGAAGAAGAAGAAGAAGAAGAAGAAGAAGAAGAAGAAGGAGAAGGAGAAGGAGAAGGAGAAGGAGAAGGAGAAGGAGAAGGAGAAGGAGAAGGAGAAGGAGAAGGAGAAGGAGAAGGAGAAGGAGAAGGAGAAGAGGAAGCGGAAGCGGAAGAAGAAGAAGAAGGAGAAGGAGAAGGAGAAGGAGAAGGAGAAGGAGAAGGAGAAGGAGAAGGAGAAGGAGAAGGAGAAGGAGAAGGAGAAGGAGAAGGAGAAGGAGAAGGAGAAGGAGAAGGAGAAGGAGAAGCAGAAGCAGAAGCAGAAGCAGAAGCAGAAGCAGAAGCAGAAGAAGAAGAAGAAGAAGAAGAAGAAGAAGAAGAAGAAGAAGAAGAAGAGGAGGAGGAGGAGGAAGAAGAAGAAGAAGAAGAAGAAGAAGAAGAGGAAGAAGAAGAAGAGGAGGAGGAGGAGGAGGAGGAGGAAGAAGAAGAAGAAGAAGAAGAAGAAGAAGAAGAAGTGGAGGAGGAGGAGGAGGAGGAGGAGGAAGAAGAAGAAGAAGAAGAAGAAGTGGAGGAGGAGGAGGAGGAGGAGGAGGAAGAAGAAGAAGAAGAAGAAGAAGAAGAAGAAGAAGAAGAAGAAGAAGAAGAAGAAGAAGAAGAAGAAGAAGAAGAAGAAGAAGAAGAAGTGGAGGAGGAGGAGGAGGAGGAGGAGGAGGAAGAAGAAGAAGAAGAAGAAGAAGAAGAAGAAGAAGAAGAAGAAGAAGAAGAAGAAGAAGAAGAAGAAGAAGTGGAGGAGGAGGAGGAGGAGGAGGAGGAAGAAGAAGAAGAAGAAGAAGAAGAAGAAGAAGAAGAAGAAGAAGAAGAAGAAGAAGAAGAAGAAGAAGAAGAAGTGGAGGAGGAGGAGGAGGAGGAGGAGGAAGAAGAAGAAGAAGAAGAAGAAGAAGAAGAAGAAGAAGAAGAAGAAGAAGAAGAAGAAGAAGAAGAAGTGGAGGAGGAGGAGGAGGAGGAGGAGGAGGAAGAAGAAGAAGAAGAAGAAGAAGAAGAAGAAGAAGAAGAAGAAGAAGAAGAAGAAGAAGAAGAAGAAGAAGAAGAAGAAGAAGATCATCCAAAGAAAAGGCAGACATGTGGAAACTACTAGAGAAACCTCCAAGGCACCTGCTGTTTCCCTTCTCAGGAGTTTAGGAATAGGCTTAATTTTACACTAACAGAAATAATAGAGAAATGCTTGAAGACCGAGAGAAACAACCTCTTCCCTTTAGATTCTGACTGCCCCATGATAAAAACTTACTCGTTCTTTAACTGATCAGCCCGTCTGCAGCACGGTCAAGAAGAGATCCTATCTTTGCCTGAGAAAATAAAGAATAGAAAGAAAAAGAAAGAGAAAGAAAAAGACTAACCTGTTCGGGGGTCCCTGTTCAGGTGCCAACTGCCGCAGACCCTCTGGGTCCCTGTGTCTGCATGGAATGGGGTCTCTCGACGCGGGTGGGCAAAGTGTGGATGAGCGACAAACAGACACACACAGGAGAGTTTGTGTAGAATCTGAGTGTAATTTTGTAACTCGAGCATCAGAGTTTTTATACAGAGGACAATAAGGAAGTTGGGTGACATATTCACAAGGTACAATTGAGGTAATCAGAATCTTACATAAAACAGAGGAATGCAAACACAAAAGGTCTAAGGGGAACCACCTGGGATAGAATTCATTGATAACAGCTGGGATCAACAAGGGCTCCACCTAAGATTAATAGCTCCACTAATCTTAGAAGCCAGGGTCAAGGGCTTCGCGTCCTTACCATAGTTCCTATTTTAGTCTCTTGTATAGTCCACCTTTCCCTTAGGCCATTGTAAATATGTGTGTATGGGTGTAACTCTGCTATAGTATCTATTCTGGTTTCTCCTTTGGTCTGAAACTTCTTCCTTAGTGATGGTAAATTCCTGTATAAGGGAGTGACTTAGCTTTTACAATTTTGCTGAATTCTAAGCCCATGATCTTGCTCAAGGACATTTCTAGGACTGTTAGAACACTGGTAGAAGGCTGAAGCCATGTCAGAATTCAATTTTAAAAAGCACTTATAATAGGAAAATACTAAAAGAGAATACGTGGATCCATACACTAGACTAACGCGAGAATGGAACGCGAAAATGAAAAATTACTGTATGAGTAGGGAACACTGGACTCCAGGAGGAGAGCTTCCTTAAAACTCTTTTGCCTCATGAGTGACTTTTAAGCCTCTCGGCTTATCCAGTTGACTCAACCGGGGCGTAGCACCAATTCTTTGAAGCAGAAAGTAAATGTATGGTCTAGATTGCTCACTGTGAGGGCTCGCTGTAAGGTTTCTATATACACAGAGCTAGGAAGATCAAACCAGGAGGACTGTGTTGTGGGCCAGCTTAAAAACTAAAAGTTGGTATTCTTCCTCTGCTTATTTTTATTTCAGAGAGTTTGGAATATTGTGGTATATGTAATGCACCATGAATATTGAGGAATATTAACTCAACTAAGACTCAATATCAAATAACGTTTCATTTCTGGTTAACTCTTTGGCTCAGTGTAAGCTTGCTTCCGTTTCTGAGTGAGCAGAGAAGTAAGCAGATATAAACACTGGGAAGAGGATTTATTGTTTTGTCATTGTTGCATGTTCTTCTGTTTCCCTTTCTTGTTTCATAATCTTCAAAGACATTTTTCATAGCACATCATGAACACAAATGAAAATGGTTTCAGTCTTCTGTAATATTGTGGAAAGTCATTGAGGAAAATATTACTAAAATAACAAGAAAGGCATCAATTTCTGGGGAAGGGAAGGCATTTGATAGTTGAAGACAAGACTTTGCAATACTTAAATGGCCAGTTTCCAACAAATAAAAACAATAAGATTTTATTAAAACAAATTCACATGGCATACAAATGAAGAGAAACTATGGCCACTTAATTGAACTAAGTAAATCAATGGAAGCCATTTTAGAAGCTTGGATGCCTAACTCTTTCCCATTGAAACAAATTTTATTAATAGGATATTTATAAACATTAAAATATCAAATTCTGCTTGGAAATAGCAGAAAAATAGCAACACAGGAGTAAAATAGAACTCATTAAACATATATACACACTATGTCCATATACATACATATACACATATACATATAAATTTTCTTTCCCATCTATCTTCCACATAACTTGCTCATCATAGTGGCACCCTCATCCTTTGGCTTTCTTCTTCCTGCCTGTGTCCAATTTATGTGTTTTAAGCTCAGGTGTTTTCAAATGTATCTTATGTTTCATCAAAATTTGACTTAAGTTATATATTTATTTTTCTTAAATATAACCAAGGAATATTCTACTTCCTTAAGTTATTGACGCTTTCTTACTAAACTTATTCCTTTTCTTCCAGCTCAAGATCAATCTTTCTTTCTCATCTGGGGATAGAATTTTAAGTTAATATTATAAGTGACATCAACTTTATTTTTTATATTGCATTTGATGATTGTTATAGTCAAGTCAATACTTTGTCAATGGTAATAAATATTATGCTTACTTATGAAACGTACTAACCTCTCTTTCCAGTGGTGGGTAGGGAAGTGGGGGGGGGGGAGGGTATGGGGGACCTTTGGGATAGCATTGGAAATGTAATTGAGGAAAATACGTAATAAAAAATATTAAAAATTTAAAAAAAGAAACGTACTAACCACTGGCATACCTAGGTATTCCTAATTTGTTAGATATATTATTAAATATTTTGATAACTGTCATTTTCACATCTTTATATTTCCCTTTTCTCATTTAATATAAACTTGCAGTTATGGACTATTTCTTAATAAATGTTAAAGTTCATCTGAAATATTATTTTAGATGCCAGTCAAAGGTGCAGAAATGTATGTAAACAAGTATCAGACTAAAATGTCTTCTTTTTAAAATATTTTCTTCTTTCTTTTTGTTTTGTTTTGTTTCGAGACAGGGTTTTTCTGTGTAGCCCTGGCTGTCCTAGAACTCACTCTGTAGACCAGGCTGGCCTCGAACCTAGAAATCTGCCTGCCTCTGCCTCTCAAGTCCTGAGATCAAAGGCATTCACCACCACTGCCTGGCTTAAAATTTTCTTAATTCTACTATTTTTATAAATCAAATTCTTAAAAATTTGAATTCTTTTCAAATTGCTTGCTTATAAAAACAAACATTTTTTACTTACATGTTTATATCTATAAATCAGTTGTGAATGACTTGTGTATACATGCTTTGAATGAAGAGCTTATTTTTTTTAGCTCAGTTTTGTTTATCCTTTTGTTACTCTTGGCTCAGTAATTTCAAGTGTCGTTTGATTATCAAGTTATTGTTATTTGAAAATTTTTCTGTAGAAAATTCTAGAAAAACTTTAGTGCAGTTTTACTTTGCCATTAGAAAAATATCTACTTGATTCTATTAAAGTTTTGCCTCTTGAGTTAGGTATCCAAGCTTTTAACATGGCTTCCATTTTAGATAAGGAATGTTTTTATGAGACAGGCTGGATTCTTTTAAGAAAGCAATATGAAGAAGAGGAATGCAGATTTGGCATAAAGTACTGAAGATTGAACCTCTTGGTCCTCATAGGTAACAGTGGATTGGGGAAAGCGCAGTTCAGATAAAGGTTTAGAGTACACATAGATAGATAAGTGTAAGTGATTGCAAATACTTTAAGGTCTTTGCAAAGAAGAAGGGCATCAGACTAACAATGAAACATCAATAATTTTAATAGAAACAATTAATTATATCACTTTGAAAAATCATTCCCCCTGCCTAAAAATTTCACAATGTCCCTCTTCTGCAACCTCAGCAAAATGTTTGTAAATTGGTTTTGCATCGTGGCAGAAAGTATTTATTTTAAAGGTCTGCATTCTATCTTCCCTGGGTCTAGTCCTGAATCTAAACATTCAATGCCTTCCTGATTTTTATGGCTTAGTTTTGTTGACTCTTTTCTCTGGGGTCTCACTCTGATCCAAAAACTGCCGAGTAACTTAGATGCTTGAGATGGAAAATGCATTGTTTAAGCTTTATTTAACCTACTCAGCTCGCAAGAGTTAGATAGGCATTTCTTAAACCCTCCTTTCAATAAATGCCATAAAAGGGTTATAGAGCCCTTAAGCAATTAATGCTAACTTCAAGTCACCCTGCATAAAAATCCAATAGAGACTGTAGCACCCTACTACCAGGATGTTTTTACACGTGTCCCCATTCACACTATTCAAAAAAACAAAAACAAAAACCCAAATGCTAATAACCATTCTAAGGCTTGGACTTACACTACTTCAATATTTTTTCTAAGATCAAAAAATTTTTTAAATCAAATATATTTTATTTGGTTCATCTGTAATTTATAATTTCCCTTTTTCATTTTTTTCTGTCTAATAGACGTAGCAAATAGTCTTTGAGTTCTTCAAAGGTAATGTCATGTTGTCTTTCCTATGATCTGCTTCTTGTACGATTCTTTAACATTTGGGAATCTGAAGCAGCTATTTCAGAAAAAGCCCTAGGAGATCTTTTTACAGGTAGTGCATACCTGTAATCCCAATATTTAGGAAGCAAAGCAGGAAGACTACAAGTTTGAAGAAAGCCTACATTTCTAAACAACCTTCTAGACACCGTAGATTACATAAAGTCTGTCTCATAAAAAACATCCCTTATCCTCTGCAACCCCGCGCCCAAAAATGTCAATGGCAGAATTGTATCTTAATAACCTAAGTTCAAGAGCTAGGTAGCATTAAAGTGCAGTATTAAGTATGAATTTCAGCAGCAGCAAAATATTCATTTTATGACTGTGAGGATGAATAGTCATATAATTACCATAAATCCCAGGACTTTGGTCCCTTCAGAAGAAGGTGTCTCTATTATACTGCCTACTGATTTCTGGGTTAAGGGCTGGAATGTGGTTTTGAAAAACGTGTGTTAGAAAAATTGTTGAGTCTCCTCAGCTGAAAGGGGAAACATGAAGATGGATATTAAATTTCTGTTGAAATATTCTATTTGCTAAGCCTTTAGTTCATTTGAGATGACTGATACTCTTCATAATATAATATTTATTTAAATGCAATCACTTGAAATGTGTTTACTTCATGAGTATTGTATGATTCCACTCAGCAAGATAATCAGCATGGTGGGAAATGAATCCACCTTGAAGTAGCAGAAAGGACAATCAAATTTTACACGGCTAGCAAAGAAATCCAAATGTACAAGTGCTGCATGGAGTTTGAAATTTACCAACATCTTGGAAAAGATGTGAACCCAGTAATAGGGAAAGAATAAATTATTTTACTTAATGAGAAGGATTTATAAAATCAACCAAAGCCTTTGTATAGTATTATATTCATAAAAATTTCAGTTGTTAAAATGAAGAAAAAAACCCCTTTATGTTAGTGGCACAGTAAAATATACGTAACTCTTAGCAGTTTAGTATGGGTAAAGGTGGACTGCCATGTTCTCTGGGTCACTCTCTTACAATAGAGTTTCAAGGACCGTGCTGTTCTGTACACCATATCAGCATCCTGGAAGGGCCTCGGCCACAGGAATAGAACCTAGGTTTGAAGAAGGCATAGCACATTTGATGACTGGCTATAAATGGATATAATTTAAATTTACTTACATCTCATTGGCTAAAAGGCAATTTTTATAACCTCCTCCCCCCAAATTCACTGAATGATGGTGTGCAGTGCTGTCTTCTACAATAATCTGGGTGTGCAACAGGCCTGTCCCTTTCAAAAAAATATATGACCTTTGCTCCTCTAATGAGTTCAAGTGAAAAAAAAAAAAGCTCAGAGGTGTGGCAAATGAGGAAATTAAATTAGAAGCTTCTGTTGCTATAATTTCATTAAAATCATTCTCTCCCTTTTGTGTTCTGACACAAGTGGTTGCTGAACCTCAAGAAAACTCATTTTGAAACTGAAAAACCAAACAAAGCAAAGAACCAAGTGGTATCATTTTGCAAAATGAAATCATTTTGAGGAATCCCTAGAGGGTGGCCAAGTTCAGATTTCCTAGTATGAACAGGCATTGGAAAAACACTGTTGTTTTTTTTAAAATTACTGTTTTGAACCCTCCAAATATGGAAATTGCCATAACCACATTGAGAATGGCCCAGTTACTTTATGGTCCTATTATAAGTCCAGACTACTAAATCGCTGGATATTATGATAAGCAGTTACGATGGATACACTTCTTTAGACCAGGTGACTCCAGATAAGGGTTAACTCTTCTGTAGAACCCAACAGAAAGCCAAAAGAAACACACAGAAAATACCAGTATTCCTCTGTTTTCTATAACGCTGCAGATTCAAGGGCTATTTAGTATCTTGAGAAGTATCAGGAAACTAATCAAAAGGCCACTGCTTCATTAAGCCCCTCAACTTTTGCAGGCTGAATTAGTTAAGTTTCTCAATTTTAAATCCCGCCCTCCCCACCCCCACCCCCCACTCTGCCAGTTCCTTATTTTAGGATCTCTTAATTACACCCACCCACTTCGCATTTCCAAATTACTTATCAGTCAGGATGCTAACTAACAAAGACTGGGTCTAAAATGGCTTTCAAAGGTTTTCTCATCTAAGGAACATTACAGACAGAGGAGGTTTCAAGGCCATTGCAGGCCGGAGTTAATTTCTCTAGAATTAACTTTCTCTTTTTTAAGTGTTCTGAAAGCAAGAGAAAAGCTGACTAGCACAGCTTAAGGTTACAATATCAAAACAAAGTGATGAAAAATCACCTTCCCCTTCAGATGGTTCTTTGTCTAAGAAGGAAGTTATCCAAGCACATTCAGTGAAATTTCATTGGCACCAATTCTGGTGATTTTTCCATCTTTTAAATGAAAGCATACAGACAGGGAATGTAAGAATTCTGGCATCTTTTTGTCATATGAAGAATTAACATCAACCTTCAAAAGTTGGGCTGTGAATTGTTTGGGCAAAACACTAATTGTTACCAGCATGGGCAGGTAATAATCACGTAGCATTTTTATTTCCAGTAGAAACCTAGGCAGTTTCATGTGCCAAGCAATTCAAATTCCCTTCACTGTCAACATAATCTGTGAGCTGGTAAGAACATCTATTGTGTACTTCAAAAGCGAATAAAGAATATGGCACAAAATTTTGCTGCTAGTTTGTGTATTTCTCCTGTTTGTGATATTGTCAAAATAAATTCCTCATTAGCTGTTGAATCTATTGATTTGTTTATCGATCATAATTTTTTAAAGAAATGCTTCAGAACTTTCATATTTACTTTATTAATTTTCCTAAAAGTTTCTAGTAATGGAAACCTAAGGGAAAAAATGTTTATCTTAACAGTTTGAAAAAATATATTTCATCTTAGTCAGGAAGGTTTAGCGGTGAAAGTGTCAGAAAATGGGTCACATTCCATCTGCAGTCAATGGACATAGAGAAAATGTTGTTCATCTGGCTTTCTCGTTTCTTTACATTTTATTCAGTTTAGGACCTCAACCCCTGGGATGGAACTACTCAGATTCCTAGAGAGTCTTTTCTCCTTAGTTAAATTTCTCTGGCAGTTTTCTCACAGACATCTCCAGAGGTATGACCCTTAAGTGCCTCAAAATCTACTCAAGTTGATACTGAAAACTGTCACAAGTTCATTATTTGTAAATTATAGAATGTCCATACTTTAAATCAAAATACACACTGCTGACTTCCTGTGTCTTTTGTCCATTCCATAATGAAAATATATTTAGTTCATCTCTTGGATTGCCCAAAATCACAACAATCCAATAATGTCAAAGTTGAAAGAAAGTCTGTTCTGAGGCATATATGTGTGTGTGTGTGTGTGTGTGTGTGTGTGTGTGTGTGTGGCTTAAAAGGTAAATGCATTTTTATGGAGTTCACACTTTTTGGTCACAAGAAAGGAATGAAAGAGTAAAGTAGGATCAGATTGCAAATAAACCTTGAAGCTTCTTGTCTGGCATAAGGAGGTTGTGTTGGGGTTATCTTCTTGGCTCTAACAGATTGGGAGTTCTATCCCTCCAGTTCTGCCATTAATAACATATTCTTTTTCTTGGGCTTGTTCTACTCCATACTTGAAGCTCCTCTAAGTAGCTGTTCTGCAGTCCTGGCATTGTGCAATATAACTAGGTCTTCATTAAAGTTTAGACTACACTAACATATTTTGTGCAATGTCCTTATAAGGCTGTCTCACAGAGAATCTCACCCTGTCAATACCCTGCTATATCTCAGTGGTTTTCTAGAATCTTGGTACAAGTTGCTATGACTCTGGAACTCTTAATTTCACATGCTTGCCAAAATATGTGGATGACTGCTCCAAGTAGTGGTGCAATCTGAAAGAGCTCTCTACCTTCTATAGCTGTATATGTGTATATGTATATGTATAATGCATATGTACATAATATTGCATGTTAAATTATTATTAATGTAAAATAAAATTATATATAGTAGAGAACTGAAAGTCAGAAGATTTGTTCACCTGTTAATGCTATTCGGTTAAATAAAAGGCAAGCTATGACCCAGAGTCTTTATCTGAACATTCTGCTCCATGCTTTTGCCAAAATCCATACATTCGACTTCAAAATGGCTGTTAATGTACTATTTCTAAATCATGGGAGTCTTTCAAAACATAATCCAATTTCTGGAATACTAATTTGATAAAATGCTTTGTTAGATTCACTTAAGTATTATAATTTAAAAAAAAGACAAAAAGTGCAAATGTTTTATTTTTAAAATTAACTCTAGAAGTATTGAAGCTAGAATGGTTTTTAAATAAGTAGTTCATGCTTTTTTAAAACAGAATAATTCCAAGTAAAGAAGTTCACTAAAACTATGCAATTAATAGAATTAGTGCAGCTGGGAGGTGAATACTAAACATGAGGGCAGATGGAGGATATGTTGACTTCAAACAGAGCACAATTGGCAAGCAGAAGAGTTAGAAGCAGCAATAGAAAAATATATAAACAGAATTCCATTAATCATATTAAGATGGAAAATAAACCAAACTATCCTATTGATGTGTTAATGTACACTGGACTAGAAGAAAGATAAAGTGTTTGTATTAAGGACAGGATATGAGAAAAGAGGCTGAAGTTTTATTATTATTCCCTTAAATGGCCTTTTGAGAGACTAGAAAAAATGAATATTTATAGTCAACTTTTGGCAAACCATATCAAATGATGGACTGATTTTAATAATAAATAAATTACATGAAGTGATATAAGCATAACATACAGCTACATATCCAATTTGTTTTTTAATTGAAAATGGATTCTTCTCTCATACAATATATCCTGACCAGCTTCCCCTCCCTGCTCTCAGCCAGCTACCCCCTCCTTCTCCCCCCAGATGTATTCCCCCTCCATTTTCCTTCAGAAAACAAAACAAAACAAAACCAAAATATAGCCCTCCAATACACTTGTTGAGTATATAGTTCAAATATCTTAAAGTATTTTTATTCAAATATAAATTTTACTTTAAATCTCTACTCAAGGATAATGAATTGGTTTTCATTATGGTTGTTGTAACGTGTGTTTGTGTGCATGAGCACAAATATTTCAAAAACCATATTTAAAGTATTTTATCCAGATATGAATTTTATGTTAAAAGTCTCCTTGAGCATAGTGTATTTGTTGTTATTGTTGTTGTTATGTTACACATATGAATGTGTGCTTGAATATACATGTGTAATATATATATATATATATATATATATATATATATATATTCTCCTATTAAGATCAGAAGAGAGTTTTGAATTTATATATTTCTTTCAATATGTAAAATAATACTTTAAAAATAGGTAATGAAATGGAATGGGAGTGGAAGGACAAGAAGAGTTTGAAGGGAGGGGGTACAAAGTAGGGTAATTAAAATAAAATAAAAAGCAAAGGAAAGAGAACATCTGTCTTAGTTAGTGTTTCTTTGCTCTGAAGAGACACCATAACCATAGCTCTCTTATAAAGCAAAGGGTTTAATTATGGCTGGCTTACAGTTTCCAGTTGCCATGTTTAGTAGATCATTTTCATGGTGGGAAACATGGCAACATGAAAGCAGACTTGGTGCCAGAGATAGAGGTGAGTGTGATGGTTTGTATATCCTTGGATCAGGGAGTGGCACCATCTGAAGGTGTGGCCTTGTTGGAATAGGTGTGACCTGGTTGGAATGGGTGTGTCACTGTGGGTGTGGGTATAAGATCCTCACCCTAGTTGGTCCTGGTGTCTGTTCACAGCAGTAAAACCCTGACTAAAACAGTGAGTGTTCTACATCTTAATCCATAGATAGTGTAAGAAGAATTTGTACCACCAGAGGCATAGCTTGAGCATGGGAGACCTCAAGGCCCACTCCCATAGTGACACACTTCTTCAAAAATGGCCACACCTACTACAACAAAGCCATACTTCCTAATAGTGCAACTCCCTATGGCTCAAGTATTCAAGTACATGAGTCTATGGGGGTCATAGCTATTTAAACTACCACAATATCTCTCTTCAAAAAAATAATGAAGGGTTTAGAGAGTTAGCAGAACAATTCAGAGACCTAACTTTTTTTCAGTGGACCTGGGTATGATTCCCAACACTCATACAACTGTATGTTACTCCCGTCCCAGTGTAATTAAGTCCTGCTTCTAGCCTCCCTGGGCAATAGACACATCAAGATATGTGTATCACATGCTTATATGCAGACAAAACTCCCTTATGCATAAAGCGAATAAATAATTTTTTAATTATGGAAGAAAGAAGATTGTTTAAAAAAAATGTAGTCAGCTAAAGACATTTCTGTTGAGGGAAATTTTAAGGCACCATGCTTAATTTTTTTGATCATTTGTACATGTTTCCAAAGACCATAATTTTAAAAGGCATCCTAAACAAAAACATCCTGTCAAATCTGGTGTGCATCAAGATTGTGTCAGAAAGTCAAAACAGCAGAATTTAAGAAATGTCTGTCTTCTTAAATGTCTGTCTTTTTAAAAAAAATTTAGAGCAGTTATATAGTTACATATTTAATAGAACAACTAGCAAACACTCCTTTCATATTGTGACTTAATTAGCAGTGCACAGAGAGCACTGCCGATGTAGTTTACTCTGAAAGGCTGTCTGTCTTTGTGGAGTGAGATGGGCTAGGGTATTGCTAAATTCTGTGCATCTCCATATTACAGACAGGGAAATGAGACGCTCTAAAATCTATTGAAATGAGTTTGGAACTTAGGATGCCTATTTGTGAATTCTTTGCTTTTGTGACAATGACAACAGGATCCTGGAAATATGACTCAGCCAAACATGTCAATGGATTGGGGGAAGACCTTGTGCATGGGTGGCCAAGGGACAACCTCCATTATTGTTCCTCAGGCACCACCCACTATGCTTGTTTGAAACACAATCTTTTATTGCTCAGAAGGTCACTAAATAGACAAAGTTCCCTGGCCAGCAAGTTGCAGAGGTGTACCGGCCTCTTCCTCCCTAATACTCTAATTAAAAGTGTGTGTTTCTAACCATGCTTTCAAGGCAGTTCTTTATCAACTGAACTTTCTATAACTGTTACTTTAAAAAAAATAGCCTTTTTAATATCATAAAAGACATTATTGTATCAAGAAATTATATGAAGTAGTAAAATATATTAAAGTGACTTTATTATCACTGCATCAGGTGTGGTTACTGGGTGTGCGTGGTTGTGTCATAAAGGAGAGAAACTTTAAAGATTAACAGAAGGCAATTCAGATCCTACCCCAAACTCATGATTAGTATAGTAGCATTGCATAGTACATGAAGCACATTTAGGAACAGAAGTGTATAAAGTAAGTTGAAGATTATTCAAGTCACAAAAGACTGAGTTTCATAGGGCCAAAGGATTGAATTCCTACTAGTTTCAGGATTCTTTAAAAGTGTTGACTTGGAGCTAATCAGCTGACATTTCTGGTGAAGTTCTAGATGAGCAAGCCCTAAGACCCGAGATGCGAAGAATATCCGTGACCTCAGTGCACTGGAGTTGGGAACAGCAGGATTCCTGAGACTTGCTGGCCATCCAGGCCAGACAAATAGGTGATCTCCAGACTTACCGATAAATCCTGTTTAAAACAATAAGGTAGATAGCAATTACAGAAAGTATCTGACATCAACTTCTGGTTTCCATATTCATGTGTGCACACGTGCAGTATTCATACCTACATACAAATGCCTGAACCTACACACACACACACACACACACAAACACAACCTGTGGTGACATGATTTACCTTTCCAAAGCAAGCTACATAGAACTGAAGCCAAATGGGAAAGATTTTTATGACTTTTAACATATTCTCCTATCATATTTTGGCATTAAAACAAAATTTCAACCATGAAGAACCCTGACTTATAGATTAGCAGTTTGGGTGGACATATCCATCCATTTAAATGAGTTGAACACGAGTTTTCCAGGTGAAAACTAACCCAGCAATACAGTGTTTCAAATGATAATAATTCCAAATGAACTTGAAATTATGGAAAACTTAAGGTGAGCAGTTTTATGAATTTTGCCACATTTTCTGAACACAGGATTATGAACAAATGAGTAGCCTTGACTTTCTTTTTTTTATTAGATATTTTCTTCATTTACATTTCAAATGCTATCTTCAAAGTCCCCTATACCCTCCCCACGCCCTGCTCCCCTACCCACCCACTCCTACTTCTTGGCCCTGGCGTTCCCCTGTACTGGGTCATATAAAGTTTGCAAGACCAAGGGGCCTCTCATCCTAATGATGGCTGACTAGGCCATCTTCTGCTACATATGCAGCTAGAGATACAAGCTCAGGGGGTACTGGTTAGTTCATATTGTTGTTCCAAGCCTTGACTTTCTATTTGATACAGAAACTTGAAAACAGATTTTAAGATTTCTGGGAAGATATTGAATATCTTGGTATTTATTTGTTTGTTTAGATAGTTATTAGTTAGTTAGTTAGTTAGTTAGTTAGTTAGTTAGTTGTTAGTGGATGTGTGTGTACACACAGAGGAGTGCGTTCCTCCACAGGGTCATGCTGAATGTATGGATGTCAGAGGGCAACTGACAGCAGTTGGTTTTCTTCCACCACCATATAGAGTCCAGAGAGACACATCTTATCCTGAAGCTGTACCTTCTAAAATGCTGGGACTGTAGCCATGTGTCAGCAGGCCTGACTACTACGAAGTCTATGCTATAGAAGATTAGATGCATAAACAATTGTGGTTCCTTTGGAGATCTCGGAATTTACTGATCATTTACTTCCATCATTTCTCTGTGGTAGGAATTTAATTGTCGTGTCTTCCTTTAAGGCTTTCTATGCATTCCCATTACTAGCCATTATATAACTTTTTTTTTTTTGGCCTGGAAATTAACTCTACTTTGACAATAATGGTACCGAATCTTCACCATCCTGGTTGGATCAACTCTTTACCAATACCTGGTTAGATCAAGTTCATGCACTTGGGAAACAGCTGTGAGGAAGACTGGATCCTAACACCTCACCTTCTCCAGCAGAGCTGGAGTGCATTTGTCTAGGGATGGATATTGACTGAACGTTGCTTTAATGATGTTCATGGGAAATCAATACCTTGTGCAGGAACTTTTATTATCATTATAATTTCATTTGCACTAATTCTTGTAAAGTCTCAAGATATATTTTAGAAATTCCTTTTAATCAATCGTGACTACTACACTCTAAATTAGAAGTTTTTAAATGAAATTAATTGTGTGCTTCAGTATAATTTTTAGATTATTTACTTTGTTTTCATCTGATTCTATGTATGTCAGTGTTTTGTCTGCATGTGTGCCTATGCAGTATATGCACTGGCAAAGACCAGAGAGGATAGGGTATCCTCTAGGACTGGATGTACAGATGGGTGTGAGACACCATGTGGGTGCTAGGTAGATCTAAAACTGAAGTCCTATGGAAAAACAACCCAGGTTTTTAACCACTGAGCAATCTCTCCAATTCCATATTTTATTTTTAACACACAGTAATTTTCAATTTTCAGAGTGAGTAATTCAATCCATTATACATACACCATGAAACATAGTAAATAAGGGAGATATCTTAGTATTGCTCTATGACATTCAGAGCTCTCTCTCTCTATATATATATATAACATATATATATATATGTGTGTGTGTGTGTGCGTGTGTATATGTATATATGTATATGTGTGTGTGTGTGTGTGTGTGTGTGTGTGTGTGAAACAAATTTGAGTCTACCCCATGTCTTCATAATGATTGCACATGACAGGAATTCTAACATAGCAAAGAATACAAATACTGCTAAAGACGGTCTTTGTACTTCTCAATTTAGGTGGGTATTTCTTATTAGATATTTTCTTTATTTATATTTCAATTTTTATTCCCTTTCCTCATTTCCTCTCCAAAACCCTCCCTATCCCATCTCCCATCCCCCTGCTCACTAACCTACCCACTCCCATTTCCCTGTCCTGGCCTTCCCCTGCACTGGGGCATCAAGCCTTCACAGGAACAAGGGCCTTTCCGCCCACTGATTTCCCACAAGGCCATCCTCTGCTACATATGGGGCTGGAGCCACGAGTCCCTCCATGTGTACTCTTTGGTTGGTGGTTGAGTCTCTGGGAGCTTTGAGGGTACTGGTTAGTTCATATGGGGCTGGAAACCCATTCAGCTCCTAGGGTTCTTTGTTGAGTTCCCCCATTGTAGACCCTATGTTCAGCCCAATGGATGACTGTGAGCATCTACTTCTGTAATTTTCAGTCACTGGCAGAGCCTCTCAGGTGACAGCTAAATCAGGCTCCTGTCAGCAAGCTCTTGTTAACATCCACAATAGTGTCTGTGTTTGGTAACTGTATATGGGATGTATCCCCAGGTGGGACAATCACTAGATGGCCTTTCCTTCAGTTTCTGCTTCACAGAAACTGTATCTCCTCCCATGGGTATTTTGATCCTCCTTCTAAGAAGGACCGAAGTATCCACACTGTGGTCTTCCTTCTTCTTGAGATTCATGTGGTCTGTGAATTGTATCTTGGGTATTGTGAACTTCTGGGCTAATATCCACTTATCAGTGAGTGTATACCATGTGTGAGTGCATATCTTGTGTGTTCTTTTGTGATTGGGTTACCTCACTCAGGATGATCTTTCCTAGCTCCATCCATTTGCCAAAGAACTTCATGAATTCATTGATTTTAATAGCTGAGTAGCACTCCATTGTGTAAATGTTAGGTGGATATTTTTATTTCTTCAATAATTATTATGTATTCTGTTTTTTCCCTGTATCATTTATTATAGGAAGGTAAATTTTATTTCCTTCTTTACCAGGTGGCGATAATAAGCACAATACGAAAGACCATGGAAATAAGGGACCTTTATTAATGATTTGTGAACTGACATGTTTAACTTTGGCATATATATATATATATATGTAGAGTGTCTGCATTGTATTCATGGGTAGAAATTAGATAACCAAGAGAAAATTCATCAGGGTTTAATGGGAGGCAGAGTTGATAAAATGAAAGGCTTTTAAACAAATGATAAGAACCACTATTTACTAATAAATCTGATTTATTAGTAAGTTTTAAAAAGTAATTTAACAAGCCTATTCCAGTCAGGAAAGCACCAGGGTAACTAGGGCGCAGGGTCTGCTGACACTCGCCAGCTACCCACAACACCCAACACAGGATCTTAAGACTTCTGGTGAGTGGAACACAGCTTCTGCTCCAATCCAATTGCGCGCGGGACCTGAGACTGCATTAGTTAGGGAAGCAGAAAACCGGTCTGAGTAGGACCACAGGCCTCTTCCGGCCGGACCAGCACCAGGGTAGCTAGAGCACAGGGTTGGCTGACACCCGCCAGCTACCCACGACCCCCGCCACAGGATTTTGAGACTGCTGGTGAGTGGAACACAGCTTCTGCTCCAATCTTTAAACAGTGACAACGACAACAACTAACCCCAGAGATTACCAGATGGCGAAAGGTAAACGTAATAATCTTACTAACAGAAACCAAGACCACTCACCATCATCAGAACCCAACACTCCCACTTCGCCCAGTCCAGGGCACCCCAACACACCGGAAAAGCTAGACACAGATCTAAAAGCATATCTCATGATGATGGTAGAGGACTTCAAGAAGGACTTTAATAACACACTTAAAGACATACAAAGGAACACTGCTAAACAGGTAGAAGACAGTAAAGAGGAAGCACAAAAATCCCTTAAAGAATTGAAGGAGAACATTGCTAAAGAGTACAAATCCTTAAAGAAAAACAGGATAACATAATCAAACAGGTAGAAGTCCTTACAGAAAAACAGGAAAACATATCCAAACAGATGATGGAAATGAACAAAACCATACTAGACCTAAAAAGGGAAGTAGACACAATAAAGAAAACCCAAAATGAGGCAACACTGGAGATAGAAACCTTAGGAAAGAAATCTGGAACCATAGATACGAGCATCAGCAAAGAATACAAGAGATGGAAGAGAGAATCTCAGGTGCAGAAGATTCCATAGAGAACATCGGCACAACAATCAAGGAAAATGTAAAATGCAAAAAGATCCTAACTCAAAACATCCAAGAAATACAGGACACAATGAGAAGACCAAACCTACGGATAATAGGAGTGGATGAGAATGAAGATTTTCAACTCAAAGGACCAGCAAACATCTTCAACAAAATTATAGAAGAAAACTTCCCAAATCTAAAGAAAGAGATGCCCATGAACATACAAGAAGCCTACAGAACTCCAAATAGACTGGACCAGAAAAGAAATACCTCCCGACACATAATAATCAGAACAACAAATGCTCTAAATAAAGACAGAATACTAAAAGCAGTAAGAGAAAAAGGCCAAGTAACATATAAAGGCAAGCCTATCAGAATTACACCAGATTTCTCACCAGAGACTATGAAAGCCAGAAGATCCTGGATGGATGTTATACAGACACTAAAAGAACACAAACTCCAGCCCAGGCTACTATACCCAGCCAAACTCTCAATTAACATAGATGGAGAAACCAAAGTATTCCACGACAAAACCAAATTCACACATTATCTCTCCACGAATCCAGACCTTCAAAGGATAATAACAGAAAAAAACCAATACAAGGACAGGAACCACGCCCTAGAAACAACAAGAAGGTAATCCCTCAACAAACCTAAAAGAAGACAGCCACAAGAACAGAATGCCAACTTTAACAATGAAAATAACAGGAAACAACAATTACTTTTCCTTAATATCTCTTAATATCAATGAACTCAACTCCCCGATAAAAAGACATAGACTAACAAACTGGCTACACAAACAAGACCCAACATTTTGCTGCTTACAGGAAACTCATCTCAGAGAAAAAGATAGACACTACCTCAGAATGAAAGGCTGGAAAACAACTTTCCAAGCAAATGGTATGAAGAAACAAGCTGGAGTAGCCATTCTAATATCTGATAAGATTGACTTCCAACCCAAAGTCATTAAAAAAGACAGAGAGGGACACTTCATACTCATCAAAGGTAAAATCTTCCAAGAGGAACTATCAATCCTGAATATCTATGCTCCAAATACAAAGGCAGCCACATTCATTAAAGAAACATTAGTAAATCTCAAAGCACACATTGCACCTCATACAATAAAAGTGGGAGACTTCAACACACCACTTTCACCAATGGACAGATCATGGAAACAGAAACTAAACAGGGACACAGTGAAACTAACAGAAATTATGAATCAAATGGATCTGGCAGATATCTACAGAACATTCTATCCTAAAACAAAAGGATATACCTTCTTTTCAGCACCTCATGGTACCTTCTCCAAAATTGACCACATAATGGGTCAAAAAACAGGCCTCAACAGATACAACAATATTGAAATTGTCCCATGCATCCTATCAGATCACCATGGATTAAGGCTGATCTTCAATAACAAAATAAATAATAGAAAGCCAACCTTCACGTGGAAACTGAACAACACTCTTCTCAATGATACCTTGGTCAAGGAAGGAATAAAGAAAGAAATTAAGGACTTTTTAGAGTTCAATGAAAATGAAGCCACAACATACCCAAACTTATGGGACGCAGTGAAAGCATTTCTAAGAGGAAAACTCATAGCTCTGAGTGCCTCCAAAAGGAAACTAGAGAGAGCACATTAGCAGCTTGACAACATACCTAAAAGCACTAGAACAAAAGGAAGCAAATTGACCCAAGAGGAGTAGACGGCAGGAAATAATCAAACTCAGGGGTGAAATCAACCAAGTGGAAACAAGAAGAACTATTCAAAGAAAAAACCAATCAAGGAGCTGGTTCTTTGAGAAAATCAACAAGATAAATAAACCCTTAGCCAGACTCACTAGAGGGCACAGGGAAAGCATCCTAATTAACAAAATCAGAAATGAAAAAGGAGACATAACAACAGATCCTGAAGACATCCAAAACACCATCAGATCCTTCTACCAAAGGCTATACTCAACAAAACTGGAGAACCTGGATGAAATGGAGAAGTTCCTAGACAGATACCAGGTACCATAGTTGAATCAAGATCAGGTTAATGATCTAAACAGCCCTATATCCCCCAAAGAAATAGAAGCAGTCATTAATAGTCTCCCAACCAAAAAAAGCCCAGGACCAGATGGGTTTAGTGCAGAGTTCTATCAGACCTTCAAAGAAGATCTAATCCCAGTTCTTCACAAACTATTCCACAAAATAGAAACAGAAGGTACTCTACCCAACTCATTCTATGAAGTCACAATTACTCTGATACCTAAACCGCAAAAAGACCCAACAAAGATAGAAAACTTCAGACCAATATCCCTTATGAATATTGATGCAAAAATCCTCAATAAAGTTCTTGCTAACCGAATCCAAGAACACATCAAAACAATCATCCATCCTGACCAAGTAGGTTTCATCCCAGGGATGCAGGGATGGTTCAATATACGGAAATCCATCAACGTAATCCAGTATATAAACAAACTCAAAGACAAAAACCACATGGTCATCTCATTAGATGCGAAAAAAGCATTTGACAAGATCCAACACCCATTCATGATAAAAGTCTTGGAAAGATCAGGAATTCAAGGCCCATACCTAAACATGATAAAAGCAATCTACAGCAAACCAGTAGCCAACATCAAAGTAAATGGTGAGAAGCTTGAAGCAATCCCTCTAAAATCAGGGACTAGACAAGGCTGTCCACTTTCTCCATACCTATTCAACATTGTACTTGAAGTCCTAGCCAGAGCAATTCCACAACAAAAGGAGATCAAAGGGATACAAATTGGAAAAGATGAAGTCAAAATATCACTTTTTGCAGATGATATGATAGTATATATAAGTGACCCTAAAAATTCCACCAGAGAACTCCTAAGCCTGATAAACAGCTTCGGTGAAGTAGCTGGATATAAAATTAACTGAAACAAATCAATGGCCTTTCTCTACACAAAGAATAAACAGGCTGAGAAAGAAATTAGGGAAACAACACCCTTCTCAATAGTCACAAATAATATTAAATATCTTGGCGTGACTCTAACTAAGGAAGTGAAAGATCTGTATAATAAAAACTTCAAGTCTCTGAAGAAAGAAATTATAGAAGATCTCAGAAGATGGAAAGATCTCCCATGCTCATGGATTGGCAGGATCAACATTGTAAAAATGGCTATCTTGCCAAAAGCAATCTACAGATTCAATGCAATCCCCATCAAAATTCCAACTCAATTCTTCAACGAATTAGAAAGTGCAATCTGCAAATTCATCTGGAATAACAAAAAACCTAGGATAGCAAAAACTCTTCTCAAGGATAAAAGAACCTCTGGTGGAATCACCATGCTGGACCTAAAGCTCTACTACAGAGCAATTGTGATAAAAACTGCATGGTACTGGTATAGTGACAGACAAATAGACCAATGGAATAGAATTGAAGACCCAGAAATGAACCCACACACCTACGGTCACTTGATCTTCGACAAGGGAGCTAAAAACATCCAGTGGAAGAAAGACAGCATTTTCAACAAATGGTGCTGGCACAACTGGTTGTTAACATGTAGAAGAATGCGAATTGATCCATTCCTATCTCCTTGTACTAAGGTCAAGTCTAAGTGGATCAAGGAACTACACATAAAACCAGAGACACTGAAACTTATAGAGGCGAAAGTGGGGAAAAGCCTTGAAGATATGGGCACAGGGGGAAAATTCTTGAATAGAATAGTAATGGCTTGTGCTGTAAGATCGAGAATTGACAAGTGGGACCTCATGAAACTGCAAAGCTTCTGCAAGGCTAAAGACACCATCAATAAGACAAAAAAACCACCAACAGATTGGGAAAGGATCTTCACCTATCCTAAATCAGATAAGGGACTAATATCCAATATATATAAAGAACTCAAGAAGGTGGACTCCAGAAAGTCAAATAATCCCATTAAAAAATGGGGCTCAGAACTGAACAAAGAATTCTCACCTGAGGAACACCGAATGGCAGAGAAGCACCTGAAAAAATGTTCAACATCCTTAATCATCACGGAAATGCAAATCAAAACAACCCTGAGATTCCACCTCACACCAGTCAGAATGGCTAAGATCAAAAATTCAGGTGACAGCAGATGCTGGCGACGATGTGGAGAAAGAGGAACACTCCTCTGTTGTTGGTGGGATTGCAAGCTTGTACAACCACTCTGGAAATCAGTCTGGCGGTTCCTCAGAAAATTGGACATAGTACTACCGGAGGATCCAGCAATACCTCTCCTGGGCATATATCCAGAAGATGTCCCAAACTGTAAAAAGGACACATGCTCCACTATGTTCATAGCAGCCCTATTTATAATAGCCAGAAGCTGGAAAGAACCCAGATGTCCCTCAACAGAGGAATGGATACAGAAATTATGGTATATTTACACAATGGAGTACTACTCAGCTATTAAAAAGAACGAATTTATGAAATCCCTAGCCAAATGGATGGACCTGGAGGGCATCATCTTGAGTGAAGTAACACAATCACAAAAGAACTCACACAATATGTATTCACTGATAAGTGGATATTAGCCCAAAACTTAGGATACCCAAGATATAAGATACAATTTGCTAAATGCATGAAACTCAAGAAGAATGAAGACCAAAATGTGGACACTGTGCACCTTCTTAGAATTGGGAACAAAACACCCAGGGAAGGAGTTACAGAGACAACGTTTGGAGCTGTGATGAAAGGATGGACCATCTAGAGACTGCAGTATCCAGGGATCCATCCCATAATCAGCTTCTAAACGCTGACACCATTACATACACTAGCAAGATTTTGCTGAAAGGACCCAAATATAGCTGTCTCTTGTGAGATGATGCAGGGGCCTAGCAAACACAGGAGTGGATTTTCACAGTCAGCTATTGGATGTATCACAGGGCTCCCAATGGAGAAGCTAGAGAAAGTACCCAAGGAGCTAAAGGGATCTGCAACCCTATTGTTGGAACAACATGATGTACTAACCAGAACCCCGGAGCTCTTGTCTCTAGCTGCATATGTATCGAAAGATGGCCTAGTTGGCCATCAATGGAAAGAGAGGCCCATTGGATTTGCAAACTTTATATGCCCCAATATAGGGGAATGCCAGGGCCAAAAGAATGGGAATGGGTGGGTAGGGAAGTGGGGGGCGCTATGGGGGACTTTTGGGATAGCATTGGAATTGGAATTGAGGAAAATATGTAATAAAAATATTAAAAATTAAAAAAAAGTAATTTAAGTCTTCTTTTTACATAATTTTTCATTTTATTTTATTGAGATGTAAATTTTTGTTTAATGCTATATCTTGTCCCCCAGCAGTGGTCCAGGAAGAAATGACATTTTTCATTGACTCTTCTCTCTAAGAAGTATCCATTTTACCTATACAATTAGGCACCAAAAAAAAATTTTTTTAAGATATAGTCTTGTTGTTTTTACATAGTCCCATTTCTTGGTTGAAATTTTCTGTCATAGTTTCACTGTAAATTTATGTTCCTTTACATTTTCAAGGAGTTTCTTTTTCTTTGTACTCACCTGTCATTTTGAGAATGTCACACATGAACGTATGCATTTTTATTTTCAGCATATGCACGTGCACCCCTTCTCACCTCCATATTATTTCTGTCGTTCCATACTTACTTCTTCAAATCAAGTTTTCCTGTGATCTATCATCTTTTTATCTGTCTCTCTGCCCATCCGTCTGTCTACCAACTATCTACAACTTAGTGTATATCCAATTTGAGTTGCCAATATATAGATATGTGCAAGGTTGATTCCTGAGACTTGGGCAACCTAACAACACCTCTTCCTGATGAAAATAGTGTCTTTCTCCCCTAGAAGCCGTAGCCTGCTCATAGTTCATTCCTCAGAGGTGTGTGCTTGTGATCTTGACCTCAGTCTATGCTGCAGTACTGAAAGCTTAGTTTCCACATGGGTTCTATTTCTTGAAAATGGCTATCAACTCATTCAAGAAAAGCTTCAGTAAAAGTAATTCATGAATATATACTTGGAAAAATCAAGATAGATCAGAAAATATGCAGCAGGTGAATCTGTTAAGATATTACTGGTGCTCTAAGAAGGAGGAGTATATTGAAGTGACAGGATGTACCTGAGAGAAATTGTTTTTCATGGTGTGACTGAGGTATTCCTAGTTATAATTCTGCTTAGGTTTTTTTTTTATTAGTAATGCATCTAGATTTTGTAACAAAGTCCCAGATAACGGTAATAGTTCCCTCAATCACTTCAGTCTTCACATCAATTTCTTGTGCAGTTCAGACCCACTTTACTTTTTATCTTTCAGCTTTTCTTCAATGTCTATATTAAAGTGCTCCAAGGACACTGTCCTTATCTTCTTCTGGATGTTGCAGTTCCTCATTTCAGTGGGGAAAAAATGACCGGAGAAGAAAACAGTCAAGGACATAGCTAGGATGTGGCAGGAGCCATGAGCATCTCTACCTTGATCCAGGTGGACCTTGCCGAGCTACAACTATGGAAAGGAGGGTAAGATTTCTCTGTGGCCTGTTAAAAATCTGGGCTTTTATTACTGAGGAGAGAATGGAAATGCAGACATTGGAGGATCGATGCATTGAAATATACACTTAAATAGAAAGAACAGAGCTAACTGTTGAAACTGTGTCATATAGATTTTAACAAAATCTTTCAACTGGTCTCTCTTGCTGTGACAGTGACTTCTAGAACTCGTCCCTTCAGACCTGCAGGGATGCTGCCCACAGTACAGGTCTCACTCTTCTCCTATTAGTGTTGGAAAGTGTCTCCTATTTTACCTTAAGTCCTATTTTTTATTATTTTTTTTAATTTTTATTAGATATTTTTTTTATTTACATTTCAAATGTTATCCCTTTTCCTAGTTTTTACCTCTGAAAATCCCCTATCCTCTCCCCATGCTCCCCAACCCACCCACTTCTGCTTCCTGTCCCTGGCATTCCTCTATACTGGGGGGCATAGAACCTTCACAGGACCAAGGGCCTCTCCTCTCATTGATGGCCGACTAGGCCATCCTCTGCTACATATGTAGCTAGAGCCATGAGTCCCACCATGTGTTTTTTTGTTTTTTGTTTTTATTGGTGGTTTAGTCCCAGGGAACTCTGGGGTTACTGGTTAGTTCATATTGTTGTTCCTCCTATGGGGCTGCAAAACCCTTCAGCTCCTTGGTTCCTTTCTCCAGTTCCTTCATTGGGGACCCTGTGCTCCGTCCAATGGATGGCTGTGAGCATTCACTTCTGTATGCTCACTATCTTTTATTTTTGTGTCTGCTGTTGAGGTTAGCCAGGCTTTTATTTCAGATGTTCCATTTAAATTTCTCAGATTTCCCATTGACATTTGGTTTTGTTAGATAGTCTTATTTCTCTGCTGAACACTTCTCTTTCCATCCATTTTTAAGTATCTAACTTTAGTTCACGAAGCATAATAAGAAACTGCTTATCTTTGCTTGATAATTTTAATATCTCAATCATTTTGGCAATGACATTAAAATTACCTTTCTCTTGAAATTGATCTGAATTTTCAAACTTACTTTAAGTCAATCATTTTTATTATGTCTTGGATATTCATACTATATTGCAAAAATTATTTTCTGTTAGCATTTTTTGAGAATTATTGTATTTTTTTTCTCTTCATGTCTTTAAGGCAAGTGGCATATTTAGGGAGAGATCAGAAAGTTTACTTGTATTTCCAATTCACTTTTAAATTCTATACTCCCGTAGTTGAAGATCTCTGTTCATGGGTACTTCTAGATTTATTGAAGATTTAGGAATACAATAACATACTCAAATTCACAACTGTTCCTTAAAATATAATTATTACACAGAGCAACAACATTACATAGCACCACATAAAATAGAAGATGAAAAGTTTAATATTTCTAGACACTTCACATAGAAATTCTTAAATAATGAATTCTATCAATCCTGTAAAATCAATTTTCATGTTTTAGCATTTTGCGGATGTTTTCAAAACAAACCTTTCTTCATTCCAATACATTTTAGTAACTATGTGTGAAATATTTGGACACAATGAGGAGGAACAGTGTCTAAACAATTACTTTTTCCTGTTAGTAAACTTTGTATGACTCTGTTACTCATAACCTAAATTTGGACAAAGAAATGAACATAGCAGACATGCAGTACTTTGCGCGATTAATATAACCCAATCTATATAGCAATATATTTCCTGGAATTGTTTTCCATAAAAATCATGCATTTTTCCATGAACAGTAGTTCCCATGAACAATTTTGGCCTTAAATTTTCAGGTCATGCATTCCTATGCTGTCATGTCGTTAAATATTGGTCAAAAATCAGAGACTTGTAATGGAATGTAAAAATGGTGCTTTGACAGCAAGTGTGAGAAAATTAATATTAATCAAAAGGAGACGAGATTCCTGGTTCTACTTCTCAGAGTTATTTCCTCTGTGTTCTATGAACTAAAGCTAGTTTTCGTATGATATAAATGAAGATATGCTTTTTAAAGTATAAGAATTGTTCAAAATAGATTTCGTATTCAAATTCTGGATTAAGTCTGGAAGACACTCTAGATTCCAGTGGCATTCCTGGGTGCTCTTCAAAAGAGTTAGAGACAAAATGACACATGGCGGGGTCCTCTGCAAGAGCAGTACTTGACTCTTAACAGCAGAGTGACCCCAGAAAGTTTGATTTCGGTCAGAGCTGAAGGACAGGATTTTGGGACACACATGTAAGAGAGACATATTTAAAACAAAACAAAACAAACAAAACAAGCAAACAAACAAACAAACAAACAAAAAACTTGGTTTGTGTTCCAATTCCATGAAAGCACAGCACGTTAAGTCCTATGTGCAGACTCTGAAACCATATGGCTTATTCCTGCCATTGGGTATGAGCTGTCAATAATATAGTAAGGTAGATAAATTAGATAAATTAGACCTTACTCACATGATTGTGGTGCCAGAATATTCTCATCAGATCCAATGATTCTGACTTTGAACTTTCTTATTCATAAAACTGAACAGTAAATTTACATTCTTCATAAGTAACTTAGTTGGGAACATTCTATTATGGCAGTACAAAAGGAAGTGGAGGCAGGTTAGCATCACTTTCCAAGATGTGTACCATACTCTATTTATTTCTTTGTATCTTCTAGTATTTCTCATTCACACCACTTTCTTTTCCTTACATTTTTTTTAAACTTTTTTTTTTTTTTTTGGTTTTTCGAGACAGGGTTTCTCTGTATAGCCCTGGCTGTCCTGGAACTCACTTTGTAGACCAGGCTGGGCTCGAACTCAGAAATCCGCCTGCCTCTGCCTCCCGAGTGCTGGGATTAAAGGTGTGCGCCACCACGCCCAGCTTCCTTACATTTTTTAAAGGTATCATGATTTACTTATTCTTGTTTGTAACTTTCTTGTCATCATCTTAACTCAATGAACATAAAAACGTCCACACTCTAGACCATTCTAGGAATTTTATATATGTAAGTTTTCATTTAAGACAGACCCTTCTCCCCAATTCTTTATTCACATATTATTTCAAAGTCTGCTTTTCTTTAATTATGTTGGACAAAGAAAACTATAATGATTAATTTACATAAAATATTATTAAGATACTTTCAGAAAATTTTGAAATTGTTTTTATACTAATACATAATGATAATTAGTTTCATGAGTATAATTTCTTAGACATTAGCTACCTTCTGGAATCAAAAAATTGAAGACTAGACACAGATCTTTCTCTTTGCAGTAGTTTAAGCTGGTCTTCCTCCTCATGTTGATTCAATGAGAGCATTTGTCTAGTTGTGAGACTTTTGTACTGACATTCAACTTCCCTTCAACTTGAACATCTCTTTTCCACCTCTCAAAAGTTCACTTCTGATGGGTCGTTGACTATTTATTGTGTTTAGAAATGTTGAACAGATAGATTTCAGAATAACTTGCCTAGCGTGTTTTCCACCTCTTTCTTTTGGAATATTTCTGAGAAGATCCAGATTTCAGACATATCATCAAATTCTATTAAGACAGTTCAGTCTGGAATCAGATCATTTGAGATAAATTAAGAGCTCTTTCAAATTCATAACTGTATTAAGAAAGAGAGATTTTATACTTTCAAGTAAGTATTCCCTAATCTGTTAAAAGTAAGAGAAATTATGCTTATATGCTAATTAACATATAGATGAAATGGAATAATGCACACAAATTAAACAGATTCATGACCATTACACAAGTTAGTGAGGGGCACTAACTTTTATTATTTTTAATCAATTTCTTGATATTTCAGAATTTTGGGGGGATCCAGTAGTATCTACTCCATGTATATTATCCCTCTAAAGAATAGGGCATTGGTAGTGTCAAGTCTCAATTTTTTTTCCATCCATGTCCCAGATACATGGCTATAATGATCTGGAATGCATCTGAATTTATGATATTCTGAGAGAAACAGAGCCTCTGGGCCACCTGAGTTCTCTTAGTACTTCTCATTACGCCCCACCCCCTTGCCCCAAAAGGCCCTTGATATCTTGCATTGTCTTTGGACAAAATTCCTGCCAGTGTTTTCCTTTTTACTCTGTTTCTACTTTGCCTCTCTGTATATTTCAGTCCATGTGATTTTACTTTAAGAGCTAAGGGTCAAACCCTGAGCCTTCACCTTGCTAAGCAGTATTCTACCAATGAGCTAATTCCTCAAATATACCTGTATGAGTTTTAATCCCCCAAAATTTACAATATTTTTTGCCTATTGGTAATGTACTTTTTAGAATATGATAATGGCTTTTTGGAATATGTGAGTTTATATATTTGCAGGCATATTTTCTTGTTGATTCATTGACTTGGAAGTTTGAAAAATGATTGTTCATTTCTTTAAACTATGCCAATAAACTGGTTTTTAAAAAATACTACATAGCTCAACCATTCTCTAAGAACAGATTTCTATGATTGATTCTAAGCAAATGTCTTGAAATGGAGTTCCCTTTTGTTGAAGGATCCTTCTTCATGAATCCTTCCTGCACTTGTAGGTTATCAAAGTTTGTCATTTTTCCCAGCAAAATTGGTCTCTCTTGCCTGAGCAACCAAGTGCTTCCTTCTTACACTCAGAACACAACATATCGTGCATATTCTCAAATGCTCCTCTGTTTCTCACTGTTTTTCCCTAAGTGGTAAGGTAACAACTTGAACACATTAGCAACAGCTTGACAGGGAAGGATCCGTGTTCCTTCCTATTGTAATCAATAGCATGTTTTCTTTATTGTGACATCCTTTGTTTTAACACTATAAGCTTTTTCCTAAATAATTACCCATTATAGAATGATCTAATCATACTTCCAGTTTTTCAGTTGTTAATGGAAATACAAATCAAATTCTACTTGTAATGTGTTTTGCAAACAAAAAAAGGTGCTAAGACGTATTCTAAAGCATTTACATAAACAATAAATAAGACATTTTGGCAAACCAATTATATTTTCTATTCCTCCTTCAGGCTTAAATGAATTCCTATATTACAGTAGAAAATATATTTGCCTGCAAACAAAAATTACTAAGAATAATATTTGTAAATTGTAGAAGAAGGCCATTCACAGGATACAAAGGAATGTTTAATGTTTAGTCTGAGACTTAAAAGAAAATGACAGATGTACTATTGTTCTAATATACTATTCTTTTCATAGAGTTGCCATTGGTGATGAACTGTTTTTAGATTAAAAAAAAAAGCATAAAGTATTTAAAGCATAAGTACAATGTATTTAGAAGTTACCTTTATAAAATAAAATAATCAGAATGTAAGGGTTAAAATAACATGTTTGCAAAATAAATGAGATATTAAACAAGCTATTTAGCTGAGCACTGAATGATGTTAATACGTGCAAAATTGTTTCATAATATTTATAGCAAACAGAGTTGAGGTTTGGTACAAAAAGGGAAATGAGATTCCCAGATCAATTCCAAACCATTGTATTGTTTTACTTCATTTCAAATGCTTCCTTTGGGACTTTTCATATTATGGAGTTCAGAGCAGCTATGCTTTTAATACACATGGAAAATTTTTAGATGTAATCACAAGTAAACATGTCTTATGTGATTCTTCCTAGTTAAGGAAATGCCATTGGGAAAAAAAATCAAATAATGAAATCATACCTTCTAGAAATCAAAAACATTAGTACAAAGTGCAGAATACTGAGGCAATTACACATATCATCCAATAGCCAGTTAAGGACACCATGTTTTAAATCTATTATAGTGTGCATGAAAGCACCAACATACACTTCCTGAATGAGTTTAGCTTCCCCATCACTAATCAACTGTACTCTGAAAGCTGTATTTTTGTTAACTTAGAAGAAATAAATATAATATTTTCTGATCATGTATTGCCCAGTTTTCACATTGTGGATGAAAAAAAATTATGTGTTTTATCACAATATTAAGAAAAAGAGAACTGTTATAATCAGAACATGTTATCCTACAAGGCAGAGAGTGGGAATATTTGTTTAAGGTTTTCCTGGAGCTCATCATTACTCTGGTGTAGGTCACATCCTTTGCAGTAAAAGTAAGATCACTCTGTAACATCTTTAATTAGACTATGTACTTTTAAAAAATGAAATAAAATTATATGTATATATATATATATATATACATGTATATAGCAAAGTATTTTATTTTCTCTTATCGAATCTTTATGTGAAATTGTCACTCTCAGATGTATTCTAAAGTGTGGAGAGAATCTTATTTAACTCAGAACAACTGCTAGCGCTCTCTAAACCTAGGAAAGGGAGAGCATTGTCCATAGTACTGTGTCCAGAGACTAAACTGTTAACTTCTGTTTTAGCCAGCAGATCCCAGCTTTATTGTTCTCTGTGTACTAATAATGTCTGATTGTGTAACTGCCTCCCCCCTGGAACCGATATAAAAATAGATACATATCTTTAAAAGCTTGTCTTAAGGAAGTAGGGTTCAAGTAAACAATACAATAGCTTGTCTTAAAGCTAATTGGAGTTCTCAAATATTAGAGAAACCAGAGAAAGGATAGACCTGAATAGTTACTGCTCCTTTTGGTGAGTCAAATACTGTTAGACTCTCTTAAAATATAAAGTAATATAGTTAATCTGTAACTTTCCTAATTATAAGTGGTTAGATTTTTAGGCACATCTTTCAATTTGCCCTTCAAGTGCCTCTCTGCACACTAAGTTGAGGGACAACGTTTTAATGTACAAATGAATCACAAGTAAGCTTGTAAACACAGAACGAACTGAAGAGGAATTGAAATATACAAGATATATAGATAATGGCACATTTCAATTGAGAGTTAGCAATAGTTATCTTCCAAGCAAAGTGTAAAGCTTGATTGAACAAAGGATAAAGTTAATACTATCTAATAAGAACAGACCATTATAGATCAGTGAAACTGCAAAACAGAACGATAAGACAAAGGGCAAGCCACATTATCTAAATTAACATTTTTCCAGCATGAAAAAGAAGGGACACTATAGGAAAACAAGAGCTAAATAGTACGGCCTGCATTTAGTCAACCTGAAGTAATTATTAATTTATGGTTGTCGGTGATTTTAATGAAAAGAAAGCTGCGAGGGAAGAATTGAAAGAGATAATGTGCCGTGAAATTGAGTTTCATTTATTTGGGGGCCACCTTTTCCTTTTTTGTTGTTGTTAAAGGGAAGAAAGTTAATGCAAGATGTCCACATTAAAATTTCACTAGGATTATGTAACCACCAAGTTAAACGGTAATCATTATATTTGAGGAGAGTTCATGCAAAAGAAATCGAAGCCTGGATTTAAGGTCCACTGGCAGCAGTTAAAAGAAAAAATCAATAAGGCAAAATTAATGCCAGAATAATAATTATTGCCAACAAAACTATGATCAATCCAGTAGGTATTTTGTCATATATTTTATCTTTCCTATCATGATGAAAAGATGTCCTCTGATGACATCATGGTGTGATGGAGTGTATTTTAAGAGGAAGAAGGTACCCATAAGAGAACAAAAAAGTCTTCACAATGCAGCCATTTTCTTTGACCTCAATGGAGAGTTTTGAAATGCTCAGGAGACTGATGAGACTCACAAGCTTCCTGGAGCCTCCCAGACGTGCCGGATGAACACTGTGGAAGGGCTGACAACTCATGTGCTCTGTAAGGCCTCACTATACAAGAACAGTAACTGTGCTCTTAGAGCCATTGCAGACAAGTCTGGAGACTGAACTCCTCCTGTTAATTAAAACTGAGAAGTAATCCTCACTGTCATTTTTACTTTGTATTGGAAGAAAATAATTTTTTAGTTAATTTGAAATTATTAGGAAGGGTAAAAAAATTATAAGATTCAGTTAGTTCTAGTAGGTATAAAAAACATAGATATTACCTTTTCTTTTGCAAAATGGAAGTACATCAGCTTTTTGTTATAATTATATATATATAATTATATATATTTGGTATATATATATTTGGTTTTTAGAGACAGGGTTTCTCTGTATAGCCCTGGATGTCCTGGAACTCACTTTGTAGAGCAGGCTGGCCTCGAACTCAGAAATCTGCCTGCCTCTGCCTCCGGAGTGCTGGGATTAAAGGCGTGCGCCACCAAGCCCGGCGATAAAATATATATTATCACACATATAAGCTATGTCTTATATTCTCTAGGTTAATGAAATTCATAAATCTGGAATATACTGATTATATTAAAAAATGCAAAACTGAAATATGTAACCTCTAAAGTAACTTTAATAAAGCAGAGTGAGAATTTTCATCCTCATCTCTCAGTATTTTCCCCTTCCTCCCCCCCACCATTCTTCACCTTTGCTCTCATTAAATCACCATATATTTATGATTTTTAAGTGCTTCAAATTGTGGTAGACTGTTGCAAATACAGATTTAAATAAGGATTATAGCTGTAGTCTATCATTTTATGAAGAATTGAGCTCTGTATGTCATGGTTCTGCAAAAGAGAAAAGTTCAAAATGACATTTAGAGAATGGAGATTGTCCAGTTCATGGTGAGGTAGTTTTTTTTTGTTTTGTTTTGTTTTGGTTTTTTTTGTTAATGTATTTAATGCATCATGTATGTCAACCCAGGACAATAGTACTAGAGGAACTTAAGAGAAAGAATTGTGTAAATGCTCATTACAAAAGTATAGAAATGAAATTATGATTAGTGTCATCCAGGGTTTGCACTGGATGAAGGATCCAATAAACAATGCTTTGAAGAGGGAACTGAGACATCTGTAGTAGCATCTGAAGCCTTGAGTTCAGGAAGTAGATTTATGGCCCTACCTCAAATCAGTTAAATTTAAAGTCAGAGAGGAAGAGAGTTGTGAGTAGAGGTCTCTTTGAAGGACACTAAAAGTAGGAAATATTATCCTTTAATTTGGTTTACATAAATTAACTACTTTCACTGAAGCAAAGAAAAAGCAATATGGAAGCGTAAGAAGAAAATGTATTTTGCTTTTGACACAAAGTCAATTTCTTCAAGTGGCCTGATTCTTAATTCAGAGATTCAAAGCATATGAATACTTACTTTCTTCTCACTTCAGAGAAGAAAATCATGTTGCATTAACGTGGATTTCAAAGCAAGTTCCACTCATAAGTTGTGTATTAGAACAATCCTTTGTGTATATTGTATATTTAAGACCATTTGTAGACCTACATGATTTCACCCACGTTTTTCAACCTTCAGGCATCAAAATTTCCCAATTTAATAACTTCCATCCCATAAGATAATTATCATATTTGATATTATAAGAAGCAGATGCCAGCCTGTTGAAATTGAAAGTGTTCACTTGGTTGCTTGGAAATGTAAATGAAGAAAATACCTAATAAATTAAAAAAAAACTTAAAAAAGGAGA